>NW_027481277.1:1020461-1112481 GCF_051309035.1 Mrakia frigida
GATGTGAGCTCGAAGCTGACCTTCCCTTCCCTCTTCCTTCCTCTTCCTACCAGACGTCATCCGAGACTCTGTTACCTACACCGAGCACTCCAAGAGGAAGACAGTAACTGCGCTCGTTCGTATTAACTTCCACGTATATTTATCTACATCGAACTCGTCGCTAACCTTCTCTTCTTCTCTCTCCCCTTCTTCCTTCCCTCCCACCAGGACGTCGTCTACGCTCTCAAGCGACAGGGACGAACCCTTTACGGATTCGGAAACTAGATTAGTTCTCTCGTTTCTTTTCTCCCTCTTCTACTGCTGAGGACAACTTCGGTTTCTTCCTCTGGCGCTCTTTTGGTCGTTTCGCTTTTTGATCTCTCTTACTCTTACCTTTACGAATTCATGATCTCATGTGTTCTGCTCTCTTATCATCGTCGTCGCTGGCTATCTGAATCTTCTGAGGATTGACAGGTGTGAGGTTGCGAAGGGAGAGGGGAACGAAGGAGATGGCGTCAAGCGAAGACGAGCTCGTCCGTCGTCCAAGTCGCTCTGTCCGTCCTCTATGAGCGAAACGCAAAGATCTTCGTCTCCCAACTCTCCAGCCCACTCTCCTACTAGTTTCTCTAGAACTCTAGAAGCAACACCGAAAACTCCAACCTCATCTCTGCATCAGCGACTCGAACTCCTCATCGGACGACCTCTCTCCCTCTCTCGCCCGACTCCTCAAGATCAACTCAACTCATCTCATCGCCAACCCCCTCGTCCCCCGCCTAACTCCCTCGGTACGTCGTGTAGCTATGCGGACTGAGCAGCAGTGGGATGTGGTAGTGCTCTTCGGGGTTTTCGTAGTTGAACAGGATCTGAGAACGAACGAGACGAAGGAGGGAGGTGAGCTCGTCCGTTCGTTTCGCGAGACTCTTTGGAGATAAGCTGAAAGACTCACCTCAACTTTGGGATAGAACGTAGCCATCCCCTTCTCAGTAAAGTAGAGTCCAGTTTCAAAGTTCATCTTGTAGATTCCTACGGGGAGGGGCGAAGCGGAGGGAGGGAGGAGATCCGAGAGACGACCGTTCGAGTCGGTGGACCTTTGTAACAAGCGAGCGAGCGAAAGAGGAAAGATAAAAAAAAGGTTAGCTTGACAAAAGCACTGCTAGAGGAAGGCTGTTCGCTGAGAGAGTGCGATTGAACATACCCTGAAGCGAGAACGACGAACTTTCCATCGCCCGAGAGCTGTTCGAGAACGACAGGGACGCCAGAAGCGGGCTTGCCGATGGTCGAGTCCAGGACTGCAGAGAAGAGAGAGAGGGTGTTAGGGAGAGGACGTACGAAAGGGTAGACAGAGGAGAGCTCACCATGGCAGGTGATGGGTGATTTGGACATGGCCGTTAGGAGGGAAGGAAGGAAGTGGAGGAGGAAGGAAGGGAGGTTGAGCTCGACCGATTTCGGAAGGACGTAACCAAGGAGATCGCTTCGCTTTCTTTCTTGCAATTTTTCAGCCAATCTCAAGTTCCCAGTAACCTCTCAGCTCTCTGCTTCTCCGAAAATAAAAATACAGAATCCATTTCGTTGACGACGCGAGTGGGACGGCCCTGAGAAGAGGAGGTGTGTAATTTCGAGCTCACGGATTCGCTACCAACGCTCTCCTTCCCTTTCCTTTCCTCCCTCTCTCTCTCTCCCTCCTCCCCTCTTGTTCTCTCTCTCGGTTGGGTCTGCAGGATCTTTCTTCAGTCTTTCTGTTGAATGCTGAATGCGAGTACGAGAGTTCCCTCTCTCTCCTCATCGGCAGTCGCTTCCTCCTCACGAAGAGTTCGCAAAAGGTTCACCTTCCCTCCTTCAAGGAACCTATCGTCCTCCTCCTCGAAACTAGGTGAGTCCAGTCTCTTCTATACTCCTTTTCAAGACTTTTGAGCTCTTAACTGACCGCTTTGCTTTTGTCGATCTCGTTTAGATGGTCCCAAGGATGAAGAATCGACGGGTCCTTCGAGCTCGAGTCTTGCCTCGTCGTCGTCCTCCCCTCCCTCCTCCTCCTCCTCCTCTGCATCGACTTCAGCATCTTCACCTTTAGCATCTTCCTCTTCAACTTCGGAACCATCTTCATCTCTTGCATTTCCGTCTTTCGATCCATCAACAGTCAGTTCTTTTCTTTCTCAAACCTCCTCTCTCGTGAGAGCTCTCCGTTTTTTTTCGAGCTCACACGCCCTCCTCCCTTTCAGTCCTCATCGGCACCACCTCCACCTCCTCCTTCTCCGAGACCG
Source organism: Mrakia frigida (assembly GCF_051309035.1). Lineage (NCBI taxonomy): Eukaryota > Fungi > Basidiomycota > Tremellomycetes > Cystofilobasidiales > Mrakiaceae > Mrakia > Mrakia frigida. Next base: position 1,022,699 of record NW_027481277.1, read on the forward strand.
ATACTCAAGTTCAATAGAACAGGAGATCTCCGTGTATCTCGTCCAGTCCCCAAGCGACCGAGTTTCATCTCGCCGGTGAAGGGCAAGGAGGAGCTCGCTTTCCCTCCGGACAGGTCGCCTGAGATTCAACTTTCCATCGGAGTGAGTCTCCCTTTTCTTTTTCTTATTTGCTTCTTCGTCGGACGAAGATCATACACCTGCTGAGCTCGTATTATCACCTTCTTGTTCTCCGATCAGACGGTGAAACGGCCTCCTACCAGCTCTACTCCTCCTCCCCCTCCCTCCTCTTCGCTTTCGTCGTCGTCGTCGTCCAAGGGCAAGCAGAGGGAACGCCCGGCGTTGCCTCGGAGGAAAAGTCCTTCAAGGAACAAGGAGTGGGACGAGCCTCTCTCTTCGGGACTCTGGGACGAGGTCGTTGCAGAACAGGAGGTCGTGGTGAACTTCAAGAAGAGGAAGGTCCAGCTCGAGCCCGTCACGTCGAGCGAGCCGAATGATTCAGTTGCAGGGGAGCTAGAGTGGGATGGTCTACTGGAGGAAGCGGCAGTGGAGGATCCAGGGGACGGGGAGGAATGGCTCAAGCTGCTGGAGGAATCGGGGACTTCGACGGAGGAAAGCTCAAGACGAACACCACTTCCTCTTCCTCGTCGTCGCGCCATACCGTCTTCGATACCACCACCACCCCCCTTCTTGACGGCTCCTTCTACTCGTTATACACCACCACCACCCCCACCACCACCACCACGCTTCAGCAACAGGCCGGAGCTCAGGACGATCGTCGTTCTCGTCGAACCACCAGTCAAACGGACGACACCTCTCCACTCCCCTGCTCCTCCTCCTCTCCTCAAAGCTCGGAAACTCTCTACCCCTCCACCCCTTCCTCTCCCACGGAAGTCGCTATTCGAAGCACCCTTCTCTCCACTTCCCAGCCCTGCATCCCTCTCCAAACCTCCTCCTCCTTCACCACCGCCTCGTCCGAGGATTGCCATCTCGAGTCCTCCGAGTCTCGAGTTGCTCCTGGGACTGAGCAGCTCCAAAGTCGAGACGAAGAAGACCAAGTCGGATCCACCCTCGTCGTCTTCCCCTCCGGAGCCCGCTCCTTCAGCTCCTCCGATAGCTCTCGGATCCGGCGGCGAGGAGAAGAAGAAGAAGACGAAACGGAAAATGGTCGCACCACCTCCCACTCCTTTATCCGTCTTCCCCTCCCCTCTATCACTCGCTCCTCCATCACCACCTTTACCACCACTGCTACCACCACCACCACCACCACCTCCTCCTCCCATCGAGTTGAACGACGACTTCCTCGCAGATTGGGCAGCACCACCACCGTCCGTCGTCGCAGAGGCTCAAGCGTCACCAGTAGTCGAATCTATCCCCAGCCCAGGCAAGGACGATTCCCTCTTCGACTGGGAAACCGAACCGATCCCCGAGGTCGTCTTCGCGTCCAAAGCTCGTCCTCCTCGACGGAAATCCCCTGCAGCACCAACGTCCTTGGGACCCCCCTTTGCATCTCGTCCACCTCCACCTCCACCACCTCCATCGTCGCTCCTTTCAGTGCGGAAACCTCTTAGACAGCTTCGTCCTCGAAGGGAAGCCACCTCTGCTCCGCTCGAAGACGCTCCTCCTTCGGCTCCAACGGACTTGGAGTTTCTTCGACAATCCATCCCTCCTTCCTCCCTCCCCGACGCGATCGACCAGGACTTCTTAGGAGCGTGGGCAGAACCTCCTGTCGTCGAAGGGAAGGGGGTAGGGGAGAAGAAGGAGGTGGAGGTGAAGAAGAAGAAGAACAAGATCGTCGCGTCCCCTCCTTCGACGTCCCTCCTCTCCCCTCCGACTTCCCTTCGCGCTCCGCCACCACCTCGTACGGCCGTTTTTGGGTCTCCTCCTCTCTCTTCATTCCCCGTACCTCCAACCTCATCCCTACCATCTCCTCTATCACCCTCGTCCGTCCAACCCTCGCCCTCGGATCCAGCGGAGGACGTTCTCGACCTACGGGCAGCCGCACTGTCTCCGAACGTCGTTTCTCCTTCACCACCCTCGCCTTCCGGTGCAGCGGACGACATCCTCGATATACGGGCAGCCGCACTCTCGCCGACGGTCGTCGTCGCGTCCCCATCTCCTCGACGGAAGTCTCCTCCGACACCAGCATTCTTGAGACCCGCCTCGACTCCCTTCGCAACTCGTCCTCCTCCACCACATCCATCGCCGTCCAGCCTAACGCCCCCTCACGTTGTCGGAGGGAAGGTGAACGAGGAGGAGGAGAAGGAGAAGAAGACGAAGAAGAAGAAGGGAACGAAGGTCGCGACCCCTCCTCCTTCGTTCGTCCTTTCCGCCCCCGCTCCCCTTTCACCATCGCTCCCGCTCCCTCCTCCCACCAAGAAACCTTCAAAACTTAAAACTCTTCGGCCGAAATCTCCACCCTCCTCCCCTCCACCTCGTCTCTCCTCCCTCCCTTTGATCGCTCGACCCCCTCCCGTCTCCCTCAGCCTCAGCATCCCTCCTCCCACCTCCCTTCTCCTCAACGACGTTCAATCCCACGAACTCGTCGACTTCCTCATTCCAGCTCCTTCGTTCCTCTACTCCCAACCGAAATACACTCCTACCCTGCCGCTCTCGATCGACAAGTTCAAGTTGAGGAGACCGACGGTGTTTGGGAACCTGGAGGACAAGGAGTGGAGTCCTGGATTGAGAGGGTTGATGTACTTCAAGTGGTTCGAGTCCAAGACGCCCAAGTTCTTTGACGTCGGGTCGGACGAGAGGTACCCGGTGACGGTGCAGAGGCAGGAGGCTGCGAGGAGGGAGAAGGAGGAGAGGGCGAGGAATGGTGGGTTGCTGAAAGGGGAAGTCAGGGAGGTGGTGGACGAGGGTCCGTCGTGGTTCGATTTGGTGGGGGTGCCGAATGTGTTGGAGGGAGAGCCGAATGCGAAGGATACATCGCCTCAGGCAGTCGAAGAGGAGGTCACTTCGACGACGACGACGTCTCTCGCCGTTCCTCCTCCGCCCGCTCCAGCTCAACTTCCTCCCTCCGAAGCGATCCACCTCTTCACCACCCTTCCTCGACTACCACCATCAACTCTCCTCTCGCCTACCCAGACTTACTTCCTCTCGGCTCAACCGCCGTCGAGGAGGGAGCGAGGATCGAACGAGGAGTTCGAAAGGCTTTTGGAGCAGGTCTTGACGGCGGACGTGTCGATGGAAGAGCAGTCGAAGAGGTTGAAGGCGTTGGTTGGGTTGGCGAAGGACGGATGGGATTTGAGAATGGTGATGGGCGTGATGGCGTTGGGAGAGAGTAAGGGATGGAAGAGTCATGGCGAGTTGGGAAGAGTGTTTTTGGGTGAGTCACTGCTTTTCGTCTTTCTCCTCGTCGTTTTCATCTCGAGATTCTGGCCTCGAGACTTCTTGCTGACTGTATCTCCCTTCTTGGCCTTCCTTTTCGGTGCAGAGAAATCCCTCGAGCTAGGATCAGAGCTCCTCGTCGTCGTTCTCGCTTCGTCGCCAGCGATCTACGGAATCAGTCCCTCATCCCTCTTCACCGAGTCCCCCTCGTCACGCTACGAGCTCCTCGCCGGGATCATTAAAGCCTCTCAGAAACCTTCTTCGGACCTCGAGGATCCTCTCTTCTCACCCATCTCGCCCGCTTCGACGCTTCCGCAACCTCCTCTCCTCACTCAACTCGAATGGTCTCTCCCCGTCCTTCAACGAGCTCTTCCACCTCACCCAGTCGTCGCCGCTCTCGCTATCCAAGCCTACTCCTCTCTCGGAGAAGAAGCAGCGTCTCTCGTCACGGAAGCAGAGCAGGAAGCTAGGGCGGCTTGGAGGAAAGGATGGACTTTCCAACCTTCGAAATCGGTCGAGACGCGTCAGAGGGAATGGTCGCTCGTCGTCGGAGCCATCCTCGAGAGAGGGAACAGGGACCTCCTCCCTTGGTGGAGATCGTGGCTACCGAAGACGGAGGATCCAGTCGTTCAGAGGGAAGCAGTTCGACTCAAGGTGGAACGTCTCTCCTCCTCCTCTTCGTTGACGAAACCGACCATCGCCTTCCTCGACAGAGTCATGGATCTCACCCTCACCGAGTTCCCCTCCGACCCTCTCCTCGTCCTCTACCACCTCCACCTCCTTGCTCTCTCCCCTCCCTCGGACCAACGCTCAGCTTCCATCGAAACCGTCCTCGGAAAGGCCGAATCCCTCGCCGACGAGTGGGAGCTCAACGACTCGAAGCTCGATCTCTCCTCAGCCGAGTCGAGAGCTGCTAGGTCTCTCTTTTCGGAACGAGTCGTCTCCTCGGTGGATGCAATCGAGAAGGTGTTTGGAGTGAGGCTGGATCTGTGGACGGCTCTCGAGGTGGACACTACGCTTGGGCTCGAGGTTTGGATCAACGGGAAAGGATCGAGGAGCGGGAGGAGTGGGGTTGTGGGTGGGAGTGCGTCGTTGGGAGGTTGGGATTGGGGAGGAGTTGGGAAGCAGGTTGCGAAAGGACCGTTGATGAGGTTTGGGAGGTTGGAAGGAGGAAGGCAAGGGGGAGTAGTGGGAGGAGCGAGCTTTGGGGCGAAGGCGATTGGGAAGCAGACTCGGGGAGTCGCTTCAATCTTTGGTTGATTTTGTTAGTTTAGACTGCTTTTGTTTGCTAGGTCGGTGATGATTGTAACGAATTTCTGAATGTGCGCGGCCATCTTGCAGCTTGACTCTTCCCTCTCTGTTCGTTCTCGTGACGCGTTGCCGTCTTCTTTCTCCCAACGCACAACGAAACTGAACCAGCAAGATGAAAGAGATGCTATGGAGACAGTCACGGGTATAAGAACGATGAACGTCGGAGAGATATTAGAGACTGATCAAACGATAGAGTATCAAGAAGATGCAAGAGAGGTCGCCTCCAACCTCTTCGCCAGTGTCTCTCCCTCGTCCGCTGGCAGCTTCTCCTCCTTCAGTCCCCAAGCCTTCTTCAACTCAGCGTGGGAGGCCTCCATCAGATCCTTCAGCTCGGTCTGTTTTGAAGGAAGGCGGAGGACTCAGTTCAAAGCCAGCGAGGGGAGATAGAAAGGGAGACAGGACGAACCTCCCAACCGAGTTCTTTCGCCAACTCCAAACACGTCTCGTCCGAATCTCCCAAGACGAGAACGTCTCGACCTCCTTCAGAAGCTGGCCGATCGAAGTCGAATCCGTTCCGGGCTCCAGGGTAGTCGACTTCTCCGGCGATCTCCTTGTTGACGAGAAGACGAGGAGTGTCGTGTTTCACTCGGTCGATGAGGGAGGCAAAGGGCTGCCGAAAGAACGACGAAGCTAGTCAGCTTCAAGGAAGCTCGAAGAAGAAGAGAAAGAGGGAAGGGATCGACGGACCTGAACCTTGAGAGAAGTTCCGAGGACGATGAGGAGGTCGCAATCCTTCGAGAGGTCCTGAGAGACGAGAGACGAGGAAGCACGATGAGTCTGGGTTCGAGAGGAAAAGAAAAGACGGCTTCAAACGTACACCTATGCAGTCGAAAAATCTCTTGGGTAGACCCTCGCCTGAAGAACGAAAGAAGATAACGCAGGTCAGAAGCTGGGAAGGGGAGAGAGGCGGGCGGAAGAGAGACGAGACGCGACGAACCGAAGAACACGATTCCAGGCTTGACGAGACCGTTGCAACCTCGTTCCTGGCATCGAGGAATCTGAGAGGTCTGTATCCTCTCCTTGACCCAGTCGACATCGGCGGAGGTTTGGCATCTGGAACGAACAAAACGAGTGTAAACGCGTCAATCTCGAGGTCGCACGATGAAAGATGGATCACGACTCACGAAACGCAATGAGCGGTCGAGAAACTCCCATGAGCTTCGACGATGGACGATACAGGAAGCCCAGCGATGGTCTCGAGAGTGTCGATGTTCTGTTGGACGAGCAGTCGAAGCGAGGGTCAGGTCGGGAGGGGACAAGGAGAAGAGACTTGAAACGAACTTGAGTGAAGCATCGTCGAAGCAGACCGTGAGTGTGAAGCAGTCGGAAGAAGTAGTGGGTGGCGGTAGGAAGGTATTGACCCGGAAGAAGCTCCTTCGCAAGCTGCACAAAGAAGGAAAGAGAAGGGGTCAACTTCCATCGAGGGGTTGATCAAGGGGGAAACGACCTCGCGAACCTCGAAGAATGGTTCAGGCTTCGTTTTGAAGAACGGCAGGTCGAAAACCGCTTCGGCGTAAGGAAGATTGAAACGAGATAGATTGGCGTAGAGTCCAGTTTCGGGAGACTGAGATGAGAACGAAGGCGAATGGGGGTCAGCCGCGTCTCGTTTTCTCGAGCGGAAAAGGACCGTCTCCTCACTCGGAAGTCAGGAATGCCCGCATTCGTGGAGATACCAGCACCAGCAAGAATGCAGATGTTGGAGGCTGGAGTGAGGGTGGAACAAGAACGAAGGAGCGGAGGTCAGCTCAACGATCAGCCTCGACAAATCTCCGAGGGACGAATCGAACTCACCTTGACCAGACTTGATCATTCGAGCAATCCCGCTAAGGCTTTTATCTTCGTCCGAGAACGGTGGAAGCTCGAGCTCGATCTGAATCACAGGAGAAAGAAGGGAGTCAGTGAACGAGCCGAGTGAGGCTGGCGCACAGGGACGAAGAATCAAGGACCTACGATGTCCTCCTCGAAAGAAGCTGCCCTACTCGAAGCGAGAACCTCTTGAACTAGGAGCGAGCTCGGACCTTCCGTGCAAAGGGAAGGATATAGGTCAGCATCTTCTCGTGAAGACGGTTGAGAGAGAGGTCGAGTCGAACGCACTGAACATCCCTCCACTCGCCTCCATGGCTGGATTGAAAGCAGGACTAGGAGTGAGGGCTCCAAGCTGAGCTTTGAGGAAGGATTCGATCTGGTCGACGTAGACCGGAGGAAGTTCGTGAGTCGAGACGAAGCGGGTGGCGGCTTCTCGAGGTTCATCTGAACGAAAGGAAGAAGGGAAAAGAGGAAGCGACGATCAGGGACTCAAACGAGGACAGCGTCGGATTTGGGTCGGGTCGACGTACCTTGGATGTTATATTCGAGTTCGATTGGAGGCTTGTCATCTGCCACATCGACTGAGAGACGGAAGCTCGATACTGTTTAGAGAAAAAAAAACGTGAGTGAGCTTCCTTCGGTTAGCAACGCTCCGAAGTGAGAGAGACTCACAACTTCCTCTCATATCCACAGCAGGAGGAGGAACCTTCACAGCATCCGCCACAGCTTCCTTGTACGCCTGGAGAGTATCATCGTCGGCGAGTCGCTTCTTGTCCCTCGAGAAGATCCGAGCAGTTGAGTCCGACGCTCCTGTGAGAATGTCGCCGTTAGGAAGAGCAGCGACGGACCAGACCGAGATTGCTGGATGAAGGATAGTCTGGATCTGCTTTCCATCTTGAGGAGATTCCAAAGAGAGGCTTGGTCAGGAAGAGGAAGACGACGAGAGAGGGAGAGACGCGTCGACGAACCTCTCCAGATTCGAACCGAGTGATCTTCACCGCTCGAAGCGAGATCTCCATCCGGAAGAAGTGCGATGGAGTAGATGAAGGAGGAGTGGCCAGTAAGGATGGAGATGGTTTCTCCTTGGAAGCTCCAGATGTGGATGTTACTGGAAAGAAACAAAGCGGAAGATCGTTCGATCCTCAGAGCTTCGACGTGAAAGTCTCGAACGCGTTCGAGAAAGAGGATGAGCTGCTCACCCATCGTTGGAGCATGAAGCGAACTGCTGATTCGGTAGAACGACGATCCCTCGAACGCAGTCGGTCGACCCTGACCGAAGAGGTAAAACAAGAGCGCGACGCGTCAGTTCCGCCCTCGAGAGAGGCGAGGACGAAAGTTCCAGACTAACCTTTGAAGTTCCTGATAGCTTTTCCCTCTCCATCCCAGTGAACAATAGTCCTATCTGCCGAGCCTGAAGGATGACACGAAGAGAAAAACGATTAGCTTCTCGAAATGATTCGAAGGAAACGAAGGTCGAGCTCACCAGTCAAGAAACTTCTCTCCCCTTCCTTCCTCCCACAATCAATCCCTTCCACAACCACTCCCGCCCAAACAGCCTCCTTGTGCCCCTCCAACACAAACTTCTCGTCCCACTCCTTCGTCCCCCAAACCCTAGCCGTGCAGTCCCAGCTCGTCGAGATCAACAGCTGCTCAGGCTCGTCTAGCACCGGCGGAACGGGAGTGTTGCTCTGGGATGGGGGTCCTGTGATGGAGAAGGAAGAGGTAATGGGCGAGGAGGGGGCGATGGAGGAAGCTGGGGAGGTCTTCGAATCGAGGTTCGAAGTACTGATGCTGGATGGAAGGGTGAGGTTGAAGGTTGAAGTCGTTGGGGAGCCAGAAGGAGGAGTGATGGTAGTCTCTCCTGAGGCGGCGGGGAGACCGAAAGACTGGAAAGAAGAGGAAGAGGTTGGACGAGAGCGAGATTTGGGTTTCGCGGAGGTTGGCCGTCGCGTCGAGAGAGCGGCGGCTCGGAGAGTTTGGAGGGGAGAGGGTTGGGAGAGGGGAGGAGCTGAGACGGAGAGGGAGCAGACGTTGGAGGCGTGGCCTTTAGAGAGGAGAGAAGCAAGGTGAAGGCGGAGGATATCAGCCTGGAGAAGAGAGCTTGGAAAGAAAGGGAAGACCCACTCACCGACGAGCGTCCTCGTCGGCTCCTCATTTCCTCGAGCTTCCCTCCCTGGCGTTACCCCTTCCTCGCCGTCTATGTTAGATGCCCAGCTCCCGTTGGAAGGTCCTTCGTGAATCAAGATCAACGAAGAGAGAGATCCGGATGCGATGAGACCTGAAAAGAGGGTAAGAAGATGAGCTCGGAGCTCAAACTGAAGGAGACGAGATGGAGTCCAGCAGGAACGAACCGTTCGGATGGTCCACCGTAGGAGCGAGGTAAGCTACAGAGTTGACATACGAGCCGTGACCCAATCCTACTCCAGTCAGCTTGAACTGAGAGGATGAAAACGAAGAGGGGGATCTAGTGAGCTCGAGCAAAGAGAGCAGGAGACCAACGAGCTTCAGCCTGCTCACCTCTCGATCCCCAGGACTCTCTCTCCCCCACGAGCACACGGTCTCATCCCTCGAAGCTGTGAGAAGAAGGTTGTTTCGAGGAGCTAAAACGGCTTTAACGTCGCTCTCGTGAGCCTGAGAGGGCAGGGAAGGTGGTCAGTGGAGAGGCAGAAGGAAGGAAGGAGGGGAAGTCAGCTCGTGTTTGGTTCAAACACCTTTGCTGTTCTGCGAGATCTAGACATCTCGCTCGGGCGATTCAAGAGTCCACAGAAAGCTAGAGCTGGGTCTGTACGCCCAAGAGCTCGAGGGTGAGAGCGAAAGAAGGAAGACTGACCTCTAAAGTGGCTGAGAATCGGAAGGGAAGGCGGAACTCGTCGAGCATCGGATATCGATCAATCTGGAAAGCGGTTGTGGCTCTTGGGTTTCGGAAGCAATACAGGTGATGGGGAGGGAGAGAGGAGGGGACTAGATGTATGCAAGAAGACCGAAGGGGAAGAGAGGTTGAAGGTTGGAGGGAGAAAGAGGAAGGAGCTGGACTCAGCTGAAACGAAAGAAGCCGCGCAGGATATGACGATGTTGGGCTGACTCTGCTTTTGTTTGAAGATTTTTTTTATTAAGAGGAGATGAATCGTAGACTGAACACACAACAGAGGTTTCGTATCAAGATCGTCGAACAGTGAAAAGTAGAGAACATCAACTAGTCTAATACAGAGAGGGAGAAGAAGCGACGACACGCCCAAAAATACATCCGAACGAGACTCTCGATCTCAAAATCTGCCAGCCTCTTGTCCCAGGAAGGTCCAGTCGCCACAGTCCGAGCAGTCCTCCTTCTCGAAGGTGGAGGGAGGAACATCGGTCCAGTCTCGACCTCGTCCTTCTGGTCCTTCCTTCTCGCCGTCATTCCAGTCCTGCGAGACGCGAAGGAAAAGACAAGTCAGAGATCGCTCAGAGACGGAGGGAAAGAGTTGGATGGTACTCACTAAGCTGTAGACGTTGTCTGTAGGAGGATAAGGTGGACGAAGATTAGCGAAAGGAAGAAAGAGCAAGATGAAGGGGAGGAGAAAGTGACCAACCTATCGCGTACTGGATCGTGTGAGAACGACCCGTCAGATCTACGTTCCAACCCCACTGCGACAGGGAAAAGTAAGAAGGCTCGTCAGTATATCAGACAGTAGCTCGTCGAGGATCTAAGCTCACCTTCTCAACAGTCTCGTAGACGATCAAATTCCCTTCATGACACTCCGATTCCATCGCGTACCCTCCTCTCCCGCAAAGACTGAGCACCCCCCGACACTTTCCTACCGCCATCACGTCACCTGTGTGGTAGATATGCGTCACAGGGTTCATCGCTCTCCTCCCGGGAGGCATGTCGAGCCTCAAGCGACGAACGGCGAGTCGATCAGGAGGAGCCTCGAACGAGACGGTTGGGAGGGAGAAGGTGAGACCGAGCAGGGCTGAGATCACACCCCCCAAGGAGTGACCGACGAGCCATATTTGAGCGTGAGGGTAGAGGAGTCGGATCTGGGCGTAGAGGGACTGTTTTGGAAAGAAAAGAGAGGGAAATCAGCGCGTCGATTGGGAGAGGAAGGAAGGAGAGGGGGAAGACTCACGATCGCTGCGACGTAGTAACTGTCTTCATCGTAGAGGGACATCTCGACACATGAAGAATCGCAGATCTTCTTCTCCTTGTTGATCCTTCCTCCGACGAAGCAAGGGCAGACGTTTGGAGAGGTCGGATTGAGGTGACCGCTGCGAAAGATTGAGTCAGCCTCGATTGTTCCGGGAGGTGATTCTGAGTCCATAGCGGAACTCAGATCCATCGAGAAGACCCACCAGCAGCAACTGAAGAGCTTGTTATCGTTAATTCGATCAAGTTTGGCCGTCGACCCTCCCTTCGGAACAGGTCCGTCGAGGCTGGTCCCTTTGAACGACACCACCAGCGTTGAGTTTGTCGAATCTGCAAAGACGTGACCTCTGAGACCAGCATCTTCCTCTCCCCATCCGAAAGGTAGAGTCTGAGAGCGAAGAGGCAGAGGAGGGTCAGTTGAGGGAGAGAGAGGAGGAGGAGGAGGAAGCGAGCTCACCAAGTTGAACTTGTCCAACTCCATCCACCTCGACTCCCCTGGAGTCGCATAAGCATCGTTCGCCATCCTAGCGAGGTTCAGCACCGTCTGCTTGTCGGTCAGATCGGGAGCCTCGACCTCTATCTCATCCCATCGGTCGTCGTCCTCCTTCGAAGTTGAGGCTGAGTCCCATCCGAGGTTGCTCCAAGCTCCTCCTCCCTGGAGAAGCAGACCTGAGCTTCCAGTTTCGGCTCTCCTACGAAGAACAGTCTTGCGAGTAGTCTTGAGTTGGAAGGCGAGTGGAGAGGAAGCTGAGAAGATGGAGGAGGAGTTTGAGAGCTTTGGGGAAGGAGGGTGGAGGATCGAATGGTGATGCTTCTGGATCGGGTGGAAGGTCGTGAACGGGTTAATGTCGGAGGGAGAAAGGGATGCTAGGGCAATTGGTGGGATGAGGAGGAGAGCGAAGAAGGAGAAGGAGGGTGGAAGCATCGTTGGTGAGCGTTGGGCGAAGAGGAAGAGGGAGGAAGACGAATCGGGAAGGACGAGAGGAGGACGAGTTTGGTTACTCCCCTTCCCGACGACACGAGCAAAAAATCTCCGATGTGGTCAGAGACGAGAACTGATCAGACCTCTGCTCTTCAAAGAGGTCAAGATCATACATCAAGCTGAGAAGCGAGGTTCGAGCCTCGAGAGGAGCCGACTCGTCGCTGTCTCGCTCTGCGTGAGATTTTCACGTCGACCTCTGAGAAATAATGGAGGTTCGATTCATCAAGAGAGCTTTCTGCTACCCCTCTCTCCTCCCTTGATGCTGGAAAGATCGAGTTCGACGATTCGGACGCGACTCGTGCGACTTCAGCGCTTCAGCCCTTCTTTCAGCTCTCTCCTTCCTCTCTCCTCTAAACCCTCACTCCACAAGAAATGTCTAGCACGCTCATCATCAACGCAGCCCAAGAAGATTCCGTCGCTCCTCAGGAAGACGCCATCCCTACTGTTTCTGGTACGTTGCACTCAAGAACCAACAGGATATTCAAGAGAAGGAAAGCAGTCGAGCTGACCTCTCGCCCTCCTCCCTTCCTTTCGTTTTCGCTCGAATCAGCTGCCAAAAGAGACGCCGTCGAGGCTGGACTCACCGAGGAGGAGGGAAATAAGAAGTGAAAACACTCTCCTGGCCTCAGATCATTAAAATTTGCGCGTGAGCTTTGATCTGACCTTCCTCGTCCCTCCTCCCCCCTCCTTGTTCGACGACTCGCCAGGGCGAAGCTCGCTGAAGAGAAAGCTGCCGAGACTGCCGTCGCTCCTGAGCCAGTTTCTGCTACTTCAGCTGAGTGAGTTAAAACCGCTTCTTCGTCTTGCAAAAACTCACACTGATCATTTTACTTTTCCTCGCGCTTCCGTTCGCCCTCGTCTTCGACAGAGGACCCGCTCCCTCTCCTCCTTCCGTCGCTTCCCCCGTTCCTGCTGCGACGCCCAACGAGGCTCCTACTCCTGAAAACGGAGCTGGGAAGGGAGAGGACGAAAATGACTCGGAGGAAGATCTCACGGAACTTGATCAGGACAACGTGATTCAGGAAGGAAGGAGGTCGACGAGGAACCGACCTAGACCTGACTACGCAGGTGAGTTTGGAAGTCTCTCGTACCTCACGGCTGTAGAGCAGAAATAGAGTAGTCCATCGCTGATCTCGGTTTCTTTTCGCGTTTTTTGAAGCTCTGGCGAAGGAACTTGGGGAGGACTCGGACGAGGACGACGAGGATGCAGGTCAGTTTCGAGTTTCCTTTCTGAAGATTTCCTCTTTCTTGAATCTGAATCACTGACTGTATGTTTTCCCTTCTCCTCGATTTGCTCAGTTATCCCTGAGACCGGCGAGGAAGACGTCGAGATCGAGGAAGACGGAGACGAGGACGAGTGAACGAGGCTGTCGTTCTGCTGCTTTCCTTCTTGCCTTTTTTTCGCGTTGATTTTTCCTACTGGACCCTTCGTTTCGCTCTCTCTTTATTACGACATCTCTTTTCGGGTCTCTCTCGCAAATCACTGCTCAGAAAAGCCCGAACACTCGAACTCTCCTTTGAATTTGGGTGAGCTCACCTCCATCCCTCCCTCCCTCTCCCTCTCACACCCACCTTCTTCTTCAGATCCTTCTTCTCTTCCCTCTCTCGCTTAGCCCCGGCTTCTCTCTACACTCTGCATGGCGACTCCCCTTTCTAAAATCAAGCTCAATCCCAACGCTCGTCTTCGATTCGCTCCCTCGCCGACTGGACACCTTCACATCGGAGGTCTTCGAACAGCGCTCTACAACCATCTACTGGCTCGAAAGTGGGGAGGAAAATGGATTCTTAGGATAGAAGATACAGATCAGGTCAGTCTCGAGGGTTTGGGTGAACGAAAAGGAGCGCAAGGTCGGAGAAGCTCGAGATCAAGACAAAGGAAGGAAACGTCGAGCTCACCTTCTCCCTTCCCTCCCCTCTCCTCTCGTCTTCCGGCTTCTCGCTCAACCAGGGAAGGAAAGTTGATGGCGCCGTGGACTCTCTGAGACGGAGTTTAGATTGGGCTGGACTGGAGTACGATGAAGGCGAGTCCTCTTCGAAAGGATAGGCGAAGGAAATCTCGAGCTCATCATCTTCCCTCCTCCCTTCTTCCCCTCGCAGGTCCTGGTGCTGGCTCTCGAGGGAAATGGAGCTACGTTCAGGTCCGTACGCTCTCCTACGATCTCGGGCTCTTACCCCGCACTGATGGTGTTCTTCGCTTACAGTCAGAACGTCTAGATCTCTACCGATTTCACGTTCAGCAGCTCCTCGACGTTCGTCCCTGCTCCTCCCTCTCTTCCCTCCTAACACGTCGAGCTCATTCGAACCCTTCCTCCTCCAGACCAACCACGCCTACCGGTGCTTCTGTACGCCCGATGAGCTCGCCGAGATTCGAGATGGTCTCAAGAAGTCTGGATCTACGAACGTTTACGATCGAAGAGGATTCTACTTGACGGAGGAGGAGGTCGCGAGGAAGCTGAGAGCAGGGGAGAAGTATGTCGTTCGGTTCAAGGTGGGCCTGTCTCGCTTCTCTGGACCTGACAAGAGGCAAGCGAAGCTAACAATGGATCTCCTTCTTTCGTCTTCGCTCCCAGAGCACGCCTGGAACCTTGCCCTTCACCGATCTCGTTTACGGAGGAACCGAAGCCTTTCCTTCCTCGGAACAGGACGACATGGTCATCCTGAAGTCCGACGGCTTCCCTACCTATCATCTGGCGAGTGTAGTTGACGATCACGAGATGGGTATCACTCATGTACTGAGGGGACAGGTGAGTTTCTCGAGGATCTTCCCGAAGTCGAAACCGAAATTGACGCGACGTGATCCTTTTCCTCTGCTCGTCAGGAATGGATGACCTCGGTCAACAAGCACCTGCAGCTCTACAAAGCATTCGGATGGGAGAGTCCTGAGTTCGCTCATCTTCCTTTACTCGTCAATCCCGACGGATCGAAGCTTTCGAAACGACACGGAGCTGTTTCGGTCGAGGAGTTCAGGGTTAGTCCACCTCCCGCTTCTTCGTTGAATTCCGTCCAAGGTGATCCTTGGAAACCTTTTTCTTTTCTTCTCAGGCTCAGGGATACGAACCCTCAGCTCTCCTCAACTTCGTCGGTCTCATGGGATGGTCAGGTCCTCCATCGACAACGTCTTCCAGCGAACCCTCGCCTTCCTCGTCTTCCGCCCCAACTTCCGACTCAGAACCTCACAAGGCTCTCGACTACGCTAGCGTGGAAGATTGTCTCACTATTGACCAGATGATCGAGAAGGTGAGTTCTGATTTCTGCCCAGTGTCGACTTTCAAAGCTGAACTTCGACGCGTCCTCGTTTTCTCCCTCGTTTCAGTTCGACGTCTCCCAGATCGTGAACCGACACACTCAAGTCTCGATACCGAAGCTTCTGAGACTTCAGAAGTTCCATGTCACTCGTTTATGGGAGGAGGGAGGTGCTGGACGGGCGAAATTGCTTCAGGAGGTGAAGGAGGTCTTGACAACGCGGTGGCCAGAGAGGTGAGTCCCACCTCCTTTATCGCCTTCGTAGCCAAGCTGACCGTTGCTACGGCCTTCTTCCTACTTTCCAGTGCTCGTGCCTCGGACGACGTCCTTCTCGAAAGACTGATCGACGCCGAGAGGGTGAGTTCGCAAGCGAGGTCTGAGCTCGACGCGTCTCTTTCGCTGACCCTTCTCCATCGATCTAGGTCCGTCTTACCTTCCTCAAGGACATCGCTCTGAGTCCCTTTCTCTTCGAGGACGCAAATCTCAACACGGACGAAGCCAAAGCCGTCAAGAAGAAAGTTCTCAAAACGTATCGTGAGCTCCTTTTCCGTTCTCTTTCGCTCAACTCTTTTCTCTTTTCTAACGCCCTTGATATTTCTCCCTCTCCAGTCCCAACCCTCCACCTCGCCGTTCGCATCTTCACCAACCTCCCTCTAGAGACCTTTGAGTCGCCTGAGCAGATCGTCGAGGCCATCAATTCGCTACCTGCCCAAGAACAGAAGAACCGAGGGAAGCTCTGGACGCCGATTCGACACGCGTTGACTGGGATGAAGGTGCGTTCCTGCTGTTTCGTCTCACCCTTCTCGTTCCTCCTCGCTGAAATTTCCTTTCCTTCTCCCTCAGACTGGTCCCACGGTCGCTCACACGATCTCGTTTTTGGGCAAGGAGGAGACGCTGAAACGGCTGAGGACGGCGATCGAGCTGCAGGAGCAGGAAGAGCTCGCATCTTCACCCTGAAGGAGGAAGGGCTTCGCGTCTATATATGTTGCTAATGCTATTTCGTTCATCGCTTCCTATGCTTCCAGAGCTCAGCAAAGGTTTGTAAGGGGAATCAACAATTAACCCGGCCGGGTATCGGGTCGAGGAAATTGCGGTCTGCGTCAAGCTCACCCTCTTCCTTCCTTCCTCCCTTTGCCTTCCACCTCCAACCAGTCCATCCCTTCTGTTCTCTTCCTCTTATAGGACCTATCGACTAGAGCTTCATCCCCCTTTCTCGCCTCTTCCCTCTTCTGCACCTGTCCTGGATCTTCCCTCCCTCCGAAATCAACCAACCAACCAACTCAGCCCTCCCTCCGATCCCTCCTCCCTCGAAACGTCGAATGACTCGACGAGCCACCTCTCCCTCAGCACCCCTTCCCTCTTCGTCTTCGGATATGGCCTCACCACCTTCAATAAACGGCGTCACCTCCTCTCCCCTCTCTGCTCTTCCTCCCAAAGTCGAAGCTCTCACGAGCTCAACAGAAGCTTCGACGTCGGCGGGCGATTCCGACTTGGACGGACTCTCTCCTCTTCCTACAGAGAAGCTACCTCCTTCTTCAGGTCTAGATACGCTCAAGAGGATACCTACTGGATACGGGAACGAAGGAGAAGGGCTAAAGAGAGTCAGAACGGTAGAGCTGAACGGAAAACAGTGGCCGACGAGGACTGGAGGAGGAGAAATGATCGGGGAGCCGCTACGAGACGCCAGGACGCACGAGGAGATTACCTACATAGATTGGCCGGAAGGAGATCCTGATGTGAGTCCTTCTTCTGAGCTTCTTTTTTAGTAGGGAAGGAGGAGGAGCTGTTTCGATGCAATCTTTTGAATGCCGACCGTGACTCGTTCGGCACTCTCCTTCCTTTTCGAATCGCTGATTACTCTTCCTTGCTCCTCTTTTAGAATCCGTTCAACTGGCCCAGTAGTCGGAAATGGTTCTTTACGGTGATTTGTGTGACTATGACCTCGCTGTAAGTTTGGGAAGCTTTTAGCCCTACAAAGAAATCGATCTGAACGAGCTCGGTTCTTCTCTTCCTTGCGACGTCCACTTTGACAGAACGAGTACGAACGCTACAGCATATTCCTCCGGATTCCTATCGGCGGGGAATATTTTGGGAGTCGGGAAGGAAGGCTGGACGGTTGGAAACGCTGTCGTAAGCAATCTCAGCCAGAGCCGCTTTTCCTGTCGCGTCGCGTCGCTGACCTCTTTCCCCCCTCTTTCTACCAGTTCCTGATCGTGATAGCCTTCGTTCCTCTAGTCTTGGCTCCTCTTTCGGAGGTGTACGGTCGCAATTCGATATACGTGAGCTCGCGTGCCGTCGTTGACGAGTATCGAAACCCAAGCTCACCTCTCTTCCTTCGTTCGCAGCTCGTCACCTCTTTCCTCAGTGCCGCCCTCTTCATTCCTCAAGCTTTATCGCCGACCATGGCAGGCATCATAGCCTCGAGAGCCTTCGTTCGTTCCTCCCCTCTTTCTCTCTATTGTCGTTTGTCGCCGCTAACTCGTCTCGTTTCTCGACTTCTCCAGCAAGGAGCATCATCATCCGTGGGGAACTCCCTCGTCGGTGGGACAATAGCCGATATGTTTGTCGCTGAAGAGCGCGGGTTGGGCATGAGCATCTATTCGTGAGTGTGCGCCTGCGGTTCTTCGTTCTCTTCGGACCAACTGACGCTTCCTTTCGTTCCTTTCGCCAGGCTCTTCGTCTTCGCAGGACAGGCCATCGGTCCATGCCTGTACGGGTGGGTATGCGAGAAACTAGACTACCGATGGATGTTCTGGGTTCAGGCCATCGTCGGTTTCGTCTCCTTTTCCGGGAACTTTGTATACCTTCGAGAGACGAGGGGCGGCGTCCTTCTCTCTCGACGAGCTCAGCAGCTAACGAAGGCTACAGGGAGGCTTCATGCTGCTCCTGGGGACTCTGAGAGAGCGGATCTCAAGACTCTGATCCGGGTTTCTGTTTCGAGGCCAATCGGTGAGTCCCCTCGAGGCAATCCCGCCTCTCGTCTCAAAAATTCTGACGCGTCGTCGTTCTCGTTCCTCTCTCTCAGTCTACCTCGCCACCGAACCCATCGTTTTCTACGTCAGCTTGTGGGTTGGTGTTTGCTGGGGGTGCATCTTCGTAAGTTGATACGCTTCAATTCCCTCGGATTTTCGAGTCGCTCTCGAGCTGACTCTGATGTTCTCTCTCGTCTCCCGTCCCTCCCTCTGGTCAGCTCTTCATCAACTCGGTTTCCATCGTTTTCGGAGGCTCCTATGGCTTTGGAACTGGCTTGACTGGCACTGTCTTGCTGTGAGTGGTCTGTTTCGTTTCAGTTGTTCCTCGAGGAGTCGCTGAGAAGTCTTCGTCGAGAGAAGGTGTCGAGTCGTCGTCGTCGTCGAGAGCACAGGAGCTGATCAACCTTTTTTTTCCTTTCTCAGCTCGAACGGAGTTGGTGGTCTGATAGGTTTTGGTCCGTCCTGATCCCGCTCCTCTCCATAGGAGTCACGCTTTCCTCACCTTCGACTTTCCTTCTCCGTTCCTCTTCTCTTCCAGGTCTCAACCTCTTCCAAGAGAAGCTCTACAAAAAGGCGTGCCTTAAATCTCCCAACGGAAAAGCTGAACCCGAGGCTCGTCTGTACTGGGCTTGTATCGGAGCCTTTGCCTTCCCGCTGGGTATCTTCTGGTGAGACGTGTCTGAGCACTCTCCTCCCCTCTGCACGATGCTCATCTCTTCCACTTCTTCTTTCCTGACCGTCAGGTATGCTTGGTGAGTTTAAAAAAAGCTTTACCGTCTCAAATGTTAACCCCGAGAGCTCGTGCTGATACTGCTTCCCTCTCCTTCTCAGGACCGGTCGACCTGGTAAGTTCAGCCCGTCGCGTCTCTCTTTTTCCCTTCCTCGAGGCTGATCATCATCGCCTCTTCTCGTTCCAGAAATACATTGGATCTGGGCTACCCTCGCACTTGTGTTCATCAATGCCGGGGTCTTCTTGATCTACTCAGGAGTGCGTTCAGCCCATTCTCCATTCAACGTCGATTCTCCCACCTGACTCGCTCGCTCTTCGTCCCTTTTCGCAAGGTGTTCTCCTTCTTCGCCGACGCCTACGAGCGATACTCCAGTAGTGCTCAAGCCTCTCAAAGTCTTCTACGAAACATCTTCGGTCAGTCAGAGGCGTTCTTACATCGCCTTGAACAACTCCCTGACCCTCTTCCGTCTTTCCTCCCGTTAATCTTCCCTTTCGAACTCGCTCCCAGCCGGAGCCTTCCCTCTCTTCTCCACGCAGATGTATATCAAGCTTGGTACCCCTTACGCCTCCACCGTTCTCGCCTGCATCACCCTCGTCCTCGGGTTCTGCCCTCTCGTTCTCCTCGTTTACGGAAAGCGACTTCGAGCTCGGTCCAAGGTCGCGTCGGCCCTCCTCCTCGAAGCTGAAGAAGAGGAAGAAGCTCGGATCCGGAATCGGGAGGAAGCGAGAGTCAGGGAGAAGGCTAGAGCTCATGCTTTGGGTATGGTGGCAGAGGAGAAGAAGCAGTCGACGAAGGAGGTGGTTTAATTCGGACTTTGCTCGTTTCGCTGTGTCGATTTCTTCTCGTTTTGGGGTGATCTATCAGCGGACTTTCGTAGACTAAAACTGCTTACTTGATTTTACTTGTATATGCTCTTGGGTCTTTCCTAACTCTCACTTTTCCATCGGCAGAGAGATACAGGGCACGATCGTTTGTTTCATCATCTAGGTAGTGCGAGGAGAGAGAGAGAGAGGGAGTACGAAGGGAGGGGAATGCAGAGAAAGAGAGAGCGAGAGTGTATTGATGATGTAGTCAGGGGAGTCAAGCAGAGAGGGAAACAGCAGATAAATGAAGGACGCAGTGTTAGGGTCGTAAGGGAGTGTTGAAAGCAAACAAGGGTGAGGCAAGGAGAGAGGGAGAGGGAGAGACAAAGTCCAGTGTAAGGAGAGTGAAAGCAAGGGAAGGAAAGCAAGCGAGAGATAGCAGAGGGCAGATACGTTGCAGCGAGATAGAAAGAGATGGAGAAACGAAGGTGGAACGGACGAGCGAAATGGAAAGGTCTAAAAAGTTCAATCGAGACGAGACGCGTCGGAAAGGCCTACTTCCTTCCCCCGATCTGCCACTTCTTCTTCTTCCCTTCTTGAGGAGGATCCTCCCCGTCCGACTCGTCCCACTGCTGGTTGTCCTGACCTCCTCTGAGCCCACTCATCGCGTAATCTCCTCCGTCCTGACCCGTCCCAGCCATGCTCGTTCGACTCTGGTTGAACGGCGTTCCGTACGGCGAAGCTGATCGAGATCCTGATCCCTTCGGCGAGTTGTAGCCTGATTGACGACGAGAGTCGGACTGACCGGGGTGGGAGGAGTACTGGAGGAGTTCGAGGTTGGAGGAGGAGCGATGGATCGCCTCGGCGGCGACGTTTGGACCGTAAGCAGCAGCGATTTCGCTGCGAACGAGAGAAGGGAAGGGAGAAGTCAGCGGAAGAATCTTGAGAGCTGCGAGAAGCGTTAAGCAACGATGCACTCACCCAGCGTATCCGTCCATGATGAAGGCGAGACTTCCGAGATCGAGTCGGTACTGTTTGGGCGTGAGACCCTTTCCGAATCGGTAGGTGACGTGGTTCGAGGAGAGGAGAGCGATGATCATGATAGCGAGTTGGACGGGGACGAGGGCGAACGAGATGATGAACCATCTCTTGAGGAGCATGTTCTGGAAATCGAGGTAAGGACCTTTACATCCTGGGATCGAAGCTCGAGAGTAGCACCTCGCCGAGACCGTCGCTTCCACGAAGGGAGAGTAGTATCCACAGCATTGGAGCTGGGGAAGGTAGAGATCGAAAACAAGATGACGAAGGGTCAGATTTGTGAAGGTAACGAAGAGAAGGGGAAAGAGACGTGAGAAGAGGAGCGGGCTCGAGACGAACCTGGTTCTGAATCCTCAGCCTTCCGTTCTCTCCCAAGTATCGACTCCACTGCCTGTTGGTGTGACCTTCCAAACTGAAAGCCCAAGCCTTGTAGGTGATGTATCCAGGAGCGATGACGAGGGCGAAGCAGACCCAGAGGAGGAGGGAGTAGACGGCGAGGAAGGATCGGTTGTTGAGGAGGATTCCAGCGTAGCCGATGAGGGAAGTAACGAGGCAGACTCCGAGAGCGACGGTGGAAACTGAAGGAACCAAAAAAAAGGTTAGCGTTCGATGTAGGAAGGGCAGAGAAAGAGCTGGAACGAACTGATGAGGGCTTCTTTCGTTCCAACTCGAATAACGTCGGCGTGCTTCCAAACGTTGAACCAGACGAGGAGGATGCAGACGAGACCGACGAGCGAGTAGGTGATGAGCTGAAGAAGCAAGAGAAGCAAAGGTCAAATTGAGATCTTCGGAACCTCCAAAGGGAGCGAAAGAAATCAAAGAACGAACGACGGTGTTCGCGACGAAGATCATCCACTTGAAACGGTTCCAAACCAGCTTCGGACGCTTTTGCTTCCCAGACCCGTCGTCGGGCCCCTCATCAGGCATCCGAGACTCGTGCTGCAGATCCGAAGAACAAGCAGAAAAGAAGGGAAATCGCAGCGAAAGGTCAGCTCTCTTCCAGGCTGCGGGGAGGCTCGAAGGTTCGCCACGGAAAGGCTAGACTTACCCTTCCAAAGGCAGCTCTTCCTCCTCCTACTTTAGCACGACGATGAGCCCATTGTCCCTGCTTGTGAGGTGTCGAGAATTTTGAAGGGAGGTAGTGGACGGAGAGGGGACGAGGCGAGGAGTTGGTCCCAGTGAAGGGAGCGTTAGGGGGGAGGAGACTGGGAGGAGCAGCGAGAAAGCACAAAGACGAGCAACACGCAGAGTCAGCTCGCAGTTCAAAGACAAAAGAAGATCTCTTGCATGATTCCAAGGAGAAAAAAGCAAGCGGAACAGAAGGAGAAGCCGGGGAGAGGAAGGAGCGAGAAGAGAAGGCCTCCGTCGCTCCTTCTCGAGCTCAGCTCCCTCCTCCTCGAGATCATGAAAACGAGGCTCACCTGGAGGCACTTCCGTTCCAGCTCGCAAAACTTCCTCTACTCTGAGTTGTAGGTACTCCTCTGTGCTTGATTCCTCCGTCTCCAGCTCTCCCAGAATCTGTGAAAGGGTTCCTTGGTTGTTGCGGCTCGTACCCTCCCTCCCTTCCTCCTCCTCCTCCTCCTCCGTGATGCTGAGGGTTGTCGTAGGATGAATCTGCTGCACTCCAGTTGGACGTTCCTGTTGTTTCGAAGCTCTGTCTGCTCGGTGAAGGTCTTCTCGACGACGAGTTGTTGGTTGGACTGCTTGAAGCATGAAGGGTGGAAGACGAAGGGAAGTGCGAGTCCTCCGATGCTGAATCGTTGTTTGGAATCGGAGACTCCTGGGGAGAGTAGGTCGAGACGGGTTCCGCCAGGTAGTCGTTGTAAGGCGACGTGTTGGACGAGTTGTAGACGTCCCGTGGCATGACTGAAGAGTTGAAAGGAACAGGGAAGAAGGAGGAGGTCCGAGGAGGGGAGAGAGAGGGAGGACGAGGAAGGAGGACGAGGAAGGGGAGGAGGGGCTGGAAACCGAGGGAGGACGAGAGGGGTTCAACAGAAGACCAAGACTTCCAAAATAGATACGACGAGGGAGGTTACGTCCTGCGTGGGAGGGGAGGAAGGAGGAGGAGCAGGAAGGAAGGAAAGAAGGTTGCCCAAGGAAGGAGGCTGGAAGAGGAGGTCGAGGTTGAGCAGAGAGAGAGAGGTCAAGGAAAAGAAGTCTTCGAGCCAAACGGCCTACCCTCCGTTTCTCGCTCAAAATAGGGAAATACATAGAGGTTTCAAGCGCGCATGCTAAAGATACAGTACACTTCGAATCGGAGAGCGCGAGAGGGAGATAATCGTAGAAAGAGGAGGAGAAAGCCCGCCGTCGCCGATGACGGCTTTCAGGCGTGACATTCGCCCTTCAAATATTCGCTGACCTTTCTTCGCAAGACTATATGTCTTGATGAGACTGTTCTTTAGAGATTTAGAGAGAACATCCAAACCCACATACTTTCCCTTCTTTCCATGCTTTGGGCAGGCTGGTCTGAGCTGAGGAGCGAAAAGGAACACGACGCGTCGTCTCGTTTCCCTTCTCTCGACGATCTCCCAGGCTCCGAGTGATGGCGGTCACCGTATTTCTACAGCAGAGCATCGTCTTGAGTTGTCAAGTTATATACGGTCACGGAGGAAATCCGAGACTTATAGAGAAAAGCATCTCCGAGCGCATTCTCCTTCTCCGAAGCGTCGCTCCCCGTCTCCCCCCTCTGTCTTCGTCCCAACTGTCCCTGCGAAGCCCGCTGGAATACAGTGCTCCTACCCAAATCGTTGCTTATGATCTCGGCCCCTTGCAGTCGGACTCACAAACACCAAGGGATCCAGAAAACCAAGCGCACTCGGACGCGTCGAAGGTTCGAGGGCGGCGGCTCGAGTCCAGATTCCAACAGGTACGAAAAAGTAACACGAAAACGAAGGGATAGCGCTAATAGAGAAGAAAGTTGAACTTCCGACCTATACACTGAGGAGTCCCTAGACTTTGATTCTGGAAACAGACCGAGAAGAGGAAGCGGGAAGCAGACAGCCGAGAAAGGGACGTCGTAGCACAATGGGCCCGTCGCGTCGATAGAAAAACGTCTCGTAGCCTCGGCAGAAAATGCTTGAGCTCGCAAAAGTTCACTCAAAACATTCATCGAGATGAGCCAGAACTAAAACTCGAAATCGACGACGCGTTCTGTCGTCCCCCTCACTTTTGCTCCTGTCCATCCTTTTCAACTTCTGCATCGCCCTCCTCGATTCTCCTTCCCTCCAGCTAAATCTGTGAGTACCTCTCAATCTCCTCATCTTCTCGTGGTTTCTGCTCCCCTTTCCCAGAGCAAGAGACGGACGGGAGCGTCGATTTGAGGAAGAAAGGTCGTTATATAGAGTCGGTACAAAGAGACGCTAGCCCGCAAGCTGCGAGAGTAAAGTAAGAGATACCGAGATACAAAGAAAGAGAACGAGAAAGAGGCACGAACGGTTCCCCGAGACGAGAGAGAGAGAGAGAAACGAAAGACAGTCACGACGAACTCATTCTCCTTCCCGGCAACAACTCCCCCAGATCCCCTTCCAAGCGAACCCGTTCCACTCCTATCTCATAGTCGGTATCGGAGTCGTCTTGTTCGCCTGGAGCGAAGGTGAGGGTGGTACTGCGAGGTGGGACGGGTGGGGCAATAAGGAAGGCGAGGAGGAGGACGGGTTGAGCTGAATTCGACGCGCCGAGAGGATGAGGAGGAGAGGTCGAGGAGGTAGAGACGAAGGACAGTCGGGTGGATTTGGGGGATTGGATCGGAGAGAGTGAAGAGTTCGGTGAGGGTGAAGGAAGGGAAGGAGGAGCGAGTCGAGCTGCTATCGGCTGGAGGGAAGAACAAGGGAGGAGATAGCCAAGCGAAGGTCAGCTTTCGACTCGTCCCTTCCCTCTCTCTTGTTCTTCCCTCCAGAGAAAGACCTATCTGACTCACCATCCAGCCCTGCTGTACCCAGCTGGTTCCAGTCCCATCCTTGAGGTTCTCAGCTTCTCCCTCCTCGTGAAGCTCGACCTCGTAGATCTGAGGCACGACGAGGTGTTTCCCGCCTCTCCTCTTCATCCCCCTAGAGTCCACCCATGCGAGATCGTGCTCGAGAATGACCTCAGGACGTTCGGCAGCTAGCCATCGAAGGTACCTGGGTGTTCGACGTCGTAATTGTCAGCTTTATCGTTCGTTGGAAACGGGAAGAAGCCAGGGACGGAACGAGGAGGAGAGGTGGAGAAGCTCAACTTGACCTGCTCGTCCTTCTGTCTCTTCAATTCCTGAACAGAGCAGAAACTCACCTTGGAACGGAAGCAGGACCTCTTCTCCCCAGGATTACAGATCCTGCCAGCATGGTACCTAGAACGCCCAGGCATCCTGCAAGAGCGATAACGAAGTTGAGGCCTCCGCTGGGCTGGAGGGGAGTGGAAGAAACGTTGGGAAGGAGATTGGAGCGAGATCAGAGACGATTTGGAGATCTTGGTTCACGAAGAGGACTCACTGCCATGTCGAGGAGGCTGATATGTAGATAAAGAAGAAAATCCGTCGTTGACGTTGGGAGAGAAGGGATGGCGGGGAAGAGGTCGCTCTTCATTTCGGTCTGGCTGTTCTTTCGCCTCTTACCCTCACGACCCTTCCCCCTCTGACTTTCACGCTTTCTCCCTCTACCTTTCTCAAGATGCCTCTCAACTACTCCAAATGGGATCAGCTCGAGGCGAGTCTTATGCTCAGAATAGTGTGGAAAGGGGGAGCGTCGAAGGAAGCTGGAGGAAGGAAGGAGAAGCTCGAGGTCGGACCCTTCTTTCGAGCTCGCTGACTTGGTTGCTCTTTCTCTGGCGGCTTGTACAGCTGTCCGATGACTCTGACATCGAAGAGCATCCCAACATTGATAAGAAGAGTATGATCAGGTAAGTCTTTCGAAGGGAGAAGAGAGCGAGACGAACAAAGGAAGGGACCCGACCTCGCCAGCTCGACCATCTCCTTCCTTTCGAGCTGACCTTTCTTCTGATTCCCTATTCAGATGGAAACAACAAGATATCCACCAAAAGCGAGCCGACCGCCAAGTCCGAATCTCGAAGCTCAAGACCGAAGTCGCTCTCAACGGGACTCTGCGACCTCGAATCATGTCCCTCCTCACCTCCCTCACCGACCTCCCTCCCGTCCAGGCTCTCTCAACCTTCTCCAACCTAGTTCAACAACTCCGAACCTCCCCTTCCCCCGATAAACCCAACACTGGAGCACCTAATCAACCCACCTACGACGTCATGCTCCTTCACTTGCTCGAGCAGGTCACCAAGGAGGCGACCGACATCAAGGGACCCAAGATCGGGGAAGGGGAGGAGGACAAGATGGTTGCCAGGTTGGAGGAGAGACTGAGGCATCACAACGGGTTGTTGGACGCTAGGACGAAGGAGTGTGAGGCTGAGTTGGAGAAGGAGGAGAAGGAGAGTAAGATGAAGATTACGAGTGAGGGGATTCACGACGGGTTCGATTCAGGAGTGAGTCAAGACACGGGCTCGTTCCTCTCGTTGTTTTTTTCTTCAGGGCTGACCTTTGACCTTTTGAAATCTCGCAGTACGTCAACCCTGCTACTCCCAACCCCATGGAGGAGACCAAGAAACCTCTCAAGTCGAAAGCCTCCTCGTCGTCCTCAGCCATCGAAGTTCTCAACCCCCAAGCCTCGGTTCGTCCCTCCTCCCTCCTCTCCTTCCCAACTCATCTTCTCAACCTTCCCATCCTGATCTCTCTCCTTTCTTCTTCACAGACATCCCAAATCTCCACCACTTCCCCAGACTCGGACGCCGAAGACGACGAACTTCCCGTCGCCACTCCCGTCGCTCTCGCCTTCCTCTCGGTC
Organism: Mrakia frigida; assembly: GCF_051309035.1. Taxonomy (NCBI): domain Eukaryota; kingdom Fungi; phylum Basidiomycota; class Tremellomycetes; order Cystofilobasidiales; family Mrakiaceae; genus Mrakia; species Mrakia frigida. The sequence goes on from NW_027481277.1 coordinate 1,048,863, forward strand.
CCTTACCTCGACTTCGACAAAGCTTTCGAGTTCGTTCAACGCAACCCTACCGTCATGTTTGAATCCACCACCGACGCTCTCCTCCTCGAAGCCTTCAACGCTGAGATCGCTGGAGACAAGAAGAAGGCGAGGATCTGTGTCGAGAAGGGCCTGTTGGTTCAGTTCTGTAGGAAACTTGGGAAGGATGGAGTCAGGTTGTTCTTCCAGAGGTGAGTATGGTTTCAGATGTGCTGAGATGTGGTGGTGGTTAGGGTGGCGATCTGGGAGGAAAGGCAGAGAGACGAGTCGAGCTGACACTTTCGTTCGACGCGTCTCCACCCTCCCTCCCTCTCAGGATGCGACAAGGCGGTCCCGGCGGTCAAAAAGCCATCTCCATCTTCCTCAAAGACGTCACCGAAACCTACGATCGCATGGCCGCCCGAGTCATCGCCATGAATGCCGAAACGGCTCAACGAAAACTCGACCACCCTGACGAGGGAGAGGAGCAGATCCAACTCGTCGCGGAGGGAGGAGCTTCCATCTCGTTCAACGTCCCCTCTGGACCTCCACCGGAGACGATCCAGCTCGAAGGCGAAGGGACGGAAGGGATGGATCCGGTGGATGTGCAGAAGTACTTGATGAGGCAGTGGAACATCTTCGATGGGTTCGAGGAGAGGATGAAGAGTGCGTTGAGGAAGGAGAGTTTGGAGGAGGTGAATAAGGTGTTGGGGAAGATGGGGTTGGAGGAGGCTGAGAAGGTGGTGAGTACTTTCTTGGTTTCGAGATCTGGCGGTTTAGAAGAGGAGGGAGGGAGAAGACGGAAACTGACGACGACGCGCTTTCCCTTCGATTTTGGTTTCGCAGGTCGGTCTGATGAACGAAGCCAACATCCTGAGCTTCCAGGATGGAGGAGCTATTCGGGACGAGACGAAGCCCAAGCAGGAGGGAGGGCTGTTCGCTGGGGATGAGCCGGAGGAGGACAGCGATGGTGCCGAGTTGGACTGAGACGGGGACGCGATCTAATTGAAACGATCCTGGTTCCCTTTCGTTCCAACGAGAAGACAGAATGAGCGAGAAACATCGAGATCATAAGTATACCCCATCCCCATCGTCTTCCTCCTCTGCTACAGCTCCAGCACCGTTCCCCGTTGGCGTCGTTGTCGACGTGAGAGGAGGGAGACCTGGTGGTGGGCCTAGCGACGAGGGACGAGGGAGACCTGGTGGCGGGGAGATGGCTGTGGAGGAAGGGATTACTGATGTTGATGGTCGTGGTGGTGGAGGGTTGGAAGTTGCTGTTGAAGGAGGAGGAGGTCGAGAAGAGGGTGTAGTGATGGAAGCTGAAGGTCCGAGGGAAGGGAGAGGAGCGTAGTGGGAATCATCTGCTCGAACGCCTATCTTGGATGCGAGAGCTACTCGGAGCATGTCTATACGTTCTTCTTGAGATGCTCTGATATGCACGAGATAGAGAGCGAGGCGAGTTAGCTTCGACGAGGGAGGAAGAAGGAGGAGATTGGAAGGGACGAACATTGTGAGCTCGTTCTCGTGGACGCTCTCCCTCAGATCTCGATCCTCCCCTTCGTCGTGAAGATACTGAAGGAGGGCGACGTTGGAGCTTCGGAGGTTGGTCAGGGAGTTTTGAAGACGAGAGATTTCTGTGAAGAGAGGGAAGAAGGAGAAGGGAGTGGGGAAGGGAAGGAGGAGCTTTGTGAGCTTCGAAGTCGTGGAGGAGCGAGAGAGGATGGACGAGAACGGACCTTCTGTGATGACGGATGGATCTAGATCGAGGGCTTCGGCGAGAGTGAAGGGCTGAGGGTACTTGGGTGTGAACATTACTGTCGAGAAATGAGCGAGTTCTGGTTAGGAGGCAGGAAGAGAAGAGGAGGAGGGGAAGGAGGAGGAGTCGCGAAAGTTGTCCTCCACCCACCATCTCCTTCCCCTCTGCTGTTCACTCAAGATGGATCCCCTAGACGACGAAGATTCTCTCATGTCCAACGTCATCCACGCTTCGAACGAAGGAGGTTCTTCTTCCATCCCCAGCCTTTTGAACGGCCACGGCAACACTCTCTCCTCCTCCGCCTCCTTCTCAGCTCCAGCAGCTCCTTCTTCATCTTCACGAGTCTACTCCTCCCACCAAATCGTGAACGTAGACGATAAACACCCCTTCGATTTGGATCTCATCGTTAATCAGTTCACTGGTGAGCTTGCATACCATCCCATCCATCTCTACCGTTGCAAGCTGACCTCTGCTCGCTCCACCTCTCCTCCTCTCTCTCTCTCAGGACGAGCTCTCCTCATTCGACTGGCCTTCATCTACTCCTCTGTTCCTTCCCTTCGATCCAAAATCTCGGCCATCGCTCTTCCGATCGTCAAAGCAGAAACCTACGATCCGTTGCTCTGGGATCAACTTGGTGGGAGCGCTACCGATCCCTGGAGGAGGGAGGTTCAGTCCGTCTCGAGAGGAGAGATTGAGAAGCTAGAGACGGAGCTTAAGACGGTTCAGGCGAACTTGATCAAGGAGAGCATCAGGGTGAGCACACGTCTTCATCTCGCGAAGGAGGAGCGAGGACAGCTCTTCAGAACGAACGAGGAGATGGGAGGAAGGAGCGAGTCGAGCTGACCTCCTCTCCTCCTTCCCTGTCTTCTCTCTCTTCTTCTTGCTGGCAGATGTGTCACGTCGACCTGGCCAAACTCTACCTCAAGTGCGGAGATCCTCAAGGAGCTCTCAAATCCTTCGTCAAGACTCGAGAGTTCAACTCTACAGGTCAGCAGATGCTCGAGATGTGCATGTCCATCATCGAGGTTAGTTTCGCTCTCCTCCTCTCTCCCTCCTTCGACAACTCATCTTTCTCTACTTCCGTCGTGTCTTCTAGGTCGACATCACCCTCCACGCCTACCTTCAAATCCCGCCCTACATCGTCAAAGCCGAAGCCGCCTTGGAACGACCTCAGTCCTCCCTCCTCGGCTCCGCCAACCCTTCCATCCCTCTCTCCGCCGCTCAGGCTCGTGCTCGAGAAGAGGAGCTCGCGAGAGTCGAGGAGGAGAAGAAGATCACGACGACGAGGCTGCAGGTTGCTAGGGCGTTGAGCAGTTTGGGTCAGGGTGCGTACGAGCAGGCGGCGAGGCAGTTCCTGCAGGTCAAAGGAGAGTTGGGGAGTTGGGCAAAGACGGTGAGTTCGAGCTCTCTTTCGAACCTGTCTTGAGAGCAGGCGAGTGAGAAGGTGCGGAAGGTCACTCAGAAGCTGATCTTTGCCTTCGTTCGCAGGTCATCTCACCCTCTGAACTCGCCATCTACGGATCGTTGTGCGCCGTCGCGACGCTTCGACGATCAGCTCTCAAGTCTGAACTCCTGGGGAACGAGTCCTTCCGAGCTTTCGTCGACGAGGAGTCCTACGTCAGAGATATCGTCGACTCGTTCGTGGAGGGGAAATACAAGATCGCTCTGGATCTGCTCGAGACTCATTCGGTGAGTCTGACACTCCTCCTCTTCGTTCCTCGTCCCCTCTCCCTTTCGCTGACTCCTTCTTCTCACCTTCTCTCTCCGACTCATCTCTCTTCAGGCCCGCCATCTCCTCACCCCTCATCTCGCCCACCACCTCTCCAACCTCACCCAGTCCGTTCGTCGACGAGCTCTGATCCAGTACTTCCAACCCTTCGAGTCCGTCAAGCTCTCGAGGATGGGGACTGCGTTCGGGATGAAGGAGGAGGAGGTTCTCAGGATGGTTATCGAGTTGGTTGAGAGTGGGGAGATCGATGGGAGGGTGGATCTGCCGAACAAGGTCAGTCTCGAAACGCGTCGGCCGTCGTCCTGTTCCCCCCTTCGCAACTGATCGCTTTTTCGCTCGTTCTGCAGGTTCTCCGAGCAAGGAAAGAAGATCCTCGATCGAAACTCTTCTACGACGCGATGAGGGATGGAGAGAAGGCCGTTGCTTCGACGCAACGAGCGGTTCTCAGGATGGCCATGTGCGTGCCCTCTCCTCCCTCTCCTCCCTCTCCCTCAAACTCACACCTTCCTCTTCTTCTCTTCATCCTTTGTCTCCCGTGCAGGGTGGAAAACGACCTGATCGTCAAGAACCCCAAGTCGGATCGAAAGGAACGTTCGTCGCGAGCAGGAGGAGGAGGAGGGAACGACCTGTCGGAGGCCATCCTCGTTGACGAATAGATTTTCCCTTTTTTTCTCTCTCGATACGACTTACGATGAACGACCTTTCTCTCCCATGCACCCACCTTCGAAAAAAACGCGTCCATCGAGTCGAATAGAGAGACACGCGGTTTTTAGTTTCAAATGAGATGGCTTGTTCAACGAACTTCTCCCTCCTTTCCTCCACCTCCCACTCCCCCTTCCCTTCCCTTTCTTCGCCTAAACGAGGACATACGCGATGTCAGGCTTCGTAGCACCTTATTCCCCACCCGCCGAATCTTCTTCTTCATCTTCCCATCCCCACCACCACCAACAACCGAGGAAACTTGCTGGCCAGGTTGAACGTGCACAGGCTGGCCCTTCTTCTTCTTTGAACGCGATGGATCTGGACGAGTGTCCTCGGACGCTTCCCCGGACGAGAACGGGCAAGAATGGATTGAGGGAGACGAGGACCGAGTCGAGGTGAGTGAACGCGTCCCTTTTTTCTATATTCTGTTTGGATGGGGTGTGGAGAGAGAGGAGGGCACGGGGAGGAGGAGAAGGAGCTGGATTGGGAAGAAGGAGAAGAAGGGACGTGCTCGCTTTCGCTTTCGCTCTCCTTCTCTTTTGGGCTGGGGTTGGAACGGGATGCGTTCTGGTGGAGGGAGGGTTGGTTGTCATGGAGAATATTGCGAACGAGCGATTTGTAGTTAGAGCTCGTAGATACGGAGAGAAGGGAGAAGGGCGGATGGGAGGGGAAGAAGGGAGTGAGAGTCCTCCTCCTTCTCCTTCCTCTCTCCCTCTCTTTCTCCCTCTCTCCTTCTCCCAAATCCATCCATCCACTCCTTTCTCTTTCTCGAGTCTGTACTCCCCATTCTCAGCTTTACTGACATCCCACTTTCGTTCGATTCTACAGCCTTCCTACTCCTCCTCGAACTCGGGACGTCCGTCTTGGTTCTCGTTCTCCCGTTCATCATCACCGTTCAACCTCCCCTCCAAACTCGAAACGACGTCCCACCTTCGCTTCTCTGCTGGCTGCGCCCATAGAAGAAGGAGGGCTCATTCCACCCGCTACGATCGAGGAGGAAGAGGATACCCACATGGCCGCTCCTGGACCTTCTTCGAGCTCAACGTCGTTCAACCCTTTCCTCGTTTCAACCTCCTCAACCTCCCGCATCCCGGTCGCGTCCTCCTCTTCTTCTTCAACGACAACGAACAACCATCCTCCTTACGACCACTCCTCCTCCTCCATCTCCTCCAACCTCGACATCGCCTCCTCCGCCGGAGGAGAAGGAAGTCAGTTCTCTCCCCTCCCACCCCCGGCTCCTCCTCGTCGAAGCCGAACGACGACGACCACCACCAGCCATCATCAACCTCAGCACCCTCGCAAACACCTCGATGCGCTCGGTCCCTCTCGACGAGGAGCTCGCAAAGGTTCGACCATGCCTATAGCGGCCGAGAGGAGCCACAGTCAGGAGCAGGTCGTTGGAGGTCCGATCTGGGAGGAAGGGAACCCTTTCCTTGAAGGAATGGGCTTGGTTGGAAAGGGACTGGTGGGTGGAGGGAGGAAGGAGAGGGTTGGGGAGATTAAGGAGAAGGAGACGATGGGTTATGTTTTGTGAGTCGAGACTCTCTCTCTTTTCCTTTCTGCCTCTTCAACGTCGAGGCGCGTCTTCGAAAACTAACCTCTTCTTCTCTCCTTTTCGTTTCCTTCCCCTTCTTCCTTGCAGCCGAGGAGTCAAAACCGTCTTCGCCAACCCCTACTACACCGACCCTTCGCTCTCTCCTCCTCCTCACAGCACCCTCAACTCGCAACGGTCCTCGAAACCGATCGACCACCCAGAGTACTCGCCTCCCTCCAACCCCCACCCGCGTCTGCTCTTCCCCGTCGCGTCGGCCGAATCGGACGAGGACGACGATGCGCCCCAAGGGGCTGCGCTGGCACCGAAACCGAGACTGCTGTTCGCTGGGGCGAGGACGCCGAAGAGGAAGGAGAAGAGCATCGGGAGGAGAGCGGAGGAGACGCCGAGGAGGAGGATGGTGCTGGAGGATGAGGTGGATGAGCTCGAGGACGAGAGCGAGGAAGGGGAGGGGGAGGGGTTGGTGCTGCAGAGAGGGGATGCGAGCGGGAAGGGGAAGGAGAGGAGGGAGAAGAGGGTTTGGGAGGAGGAGGACAGGGAGAGTGAGGATGAGAGGGAGGGGAAGAGGATCAGGACGACGACGCGATAAACCCTTTTGTTCACTTTTTTTTTTCGTTGTATCTCTCTATCTCTTTCGTAGACTTTTTTGTTCTCTCTCTCTCTCTCTCTCTCTCTCTCTCTTCTGCTCTTTGCTTGTTCTCCCAATCTTTTGTTCACTTTCACGACCTCGTTTCTCGACGCGACGACCTCCTGTTCTCTTTCTCTTCCTCTTCCTTCGTTTTCTGTCTCGAGACGACGACCCTTTTTTTGCGCTTTTACTTACATACTTACATATCGTTTGCTCATGCCCCTTACTTATAACAATACCTAGTTTAGATCTGCGATGCCATGCGATGCGATCGATCTTTGTTAGAGTCGAAGAGGCACGACGCGTCGTCCCCGTTCTTGCCTTCACCCTCGGCTGCAACCCCACTCGGGATACCGCATCAAGTGTCACTCTCTCAAAACAACAAGGGACCTCTCCAACCTACAGCGATGGAGGGAGGAGCGGGAGGAGCTTGGACGCGACGGAAACTCAAACAGGGTTGCCTGAGAGTCCCCCTTTGTTCCTCTTCCCTTTCCGAGCTACGTAAAAGGAAGGTTAAAAGATTTTCGGATGCTCGAGGTTCCGAGACAAAGCTTGTTGTTTCTGGTTCCGAAACAGCACAAACGCCTCTCGAGCTCTCCCTTGTTTCTTCACCTTCGACCTCCATCTCCCCTTCGCCTCCTCTTCTTTTAAGCATGGCGAGTCTTCCTTCTCCCCGTTCGAGTGGCCACTCAAAGAACTTACCCTTCTTCTTCTTCCCAGCTTCCCGCTACTACTCCAGAGCAAGGTCAACAAGATCCCGCTCCTCCTCCAGAGCAAGGGCAACAAGCGCCTGGCTTCTTCTTTCGTTCGAACCCGCTCGACCTCCTCAAACAGGACGTCCGACTCATCTTCAAGAACGCCTCCTACCTCCCCAACATGCTCTACGCCTACTCTCCTACCAGACTCCTCCCTTCGGCCGAGCTCGCAATTTTCCAGAACCCCAAGAACCTCTTCGCCATCCTCTCCCAGGTTGTCCTCTTCCTCGCTTCCGTTATCGCCGTCAACGGGACCTTCGTTCTCGTTGGACTGGGACTTCCCGCGCTCGTCGTAGGAGGTTGGATCGGGGGATGGGTCTTCGCGTTCTGGCTCGAGAAGAAGCTCAACCAGGGAGGAGGGAAGGAACCTGGAGTCATTAGACCTTCGAAGCACAAGGACTGGGAGAAGGAGAAGAGTCGTGGAGATGAAACTTGGGTGAGAGTTTCTTGTCTCTCTTCCGCCCGTTTTGAGACCTCCGCTGAGAGTTATACAACCTTCTTCTTGAACAGCTCTTCTGTAACGGAGTCTGTACCAATCGGATCTGGGCTCAAGCGAACGTGGACCTTCTTTCGGAGATGTGAGAGGGTCTAACTTCTTGCTCGAGTGGCATCAACGTTCGCATCGTCGTCGCTGATCAACCCTCGCATCTTCTGCTTTCTCTTTCTCGCTAGCTTCAAACGAAACGTCGTTGGAATCCACAACCAAACGAATGGATTCTTCTTCGACATCGTGGAGTGTATGCTTCAGAGAGAGGTGAGTCGCAGGCGACGGAGGTGCGGAAGAAGAGTCTGTCGATTAACTGACGGGACTTTCCTCCTCCTTTGCTCTGCAGTGGGGATACGGAACCCAAGACGCCGTTCCTCTTCTGTACAAGAAGACGAAAGACGCTCTGCTCAATTCTGATACGAAGAAAGTCGTCGTGATCGCTCATTCTCAGGGAGGGTGAGTCTTCCGTTGCTTCGAAATCGAAAGACGAGAAAGAGAAGTCGAGCTGATTTCCTTGCTTCGCAGAATCATCCTGAGCCTCGTGGTCGACTGGCTTCTTGCAGATCTTCCCGAGGTAAGTCATCCATTAAGCTTTGTTTCCTGACGAGCTGCTGACCTGAGTTCTCGTTTCTGCTTTTTCAGAGCGCTCTTCGAAAGGTAAGGTCGACGCTCGACGCGTTCAAGTTGAGTACGCTCCCTCTCGCTGACCTCCTTCGTCTCTTCTCTCGTTATCCAGTTGGAGATCTATACCTTTGCTTCAGCTGGCAAGTTCAACCTTCGACCTTCTCTTCGACGATCTGACTTCGAGCCAATCTGACGCGTTTCGTCAACCTTCCGTCTCTCCTGTAGCCACTCACTTCAACTCGTACGCTCTCCCTCGAGACTCGAGCCTCTTCTCCAGGTGCCAAGTTAACAATTTCCCCTCTTGTTGTCGTTTCCTTCTTCTTCTGCAGCCCCAGGGGTTCGAACGGAGAGCATCAGATCACGACCGTAGAACACTTCGCGAATAGCTTCGATCCCGTCGCCAGGATCGGTGTTCTTCAGTGGTGGAAACCGCACAGTGGTCACTCTGGCCAGGATCAAGATCGATTCTATGGAAAGCGTGAGTTTCCACGTCGAGGGAGACGGAGGGGAAGGGGACAGAGGAGTCCAGCCGACGTTCGCTTCCCCGTCGAAGCTAAATCGAACTTCTAAGCTGACTTTGTACCCCGGGCTTGTGTCGATTCAGTCTTCGTCAGAGATAAAATTTCTGGTCACCTCCTCAACCAGGTTCGTCAAGCGGTCTTCCTGCTTGATCTGCCTTCCGAGCTGACTATTCTCTCCTTCCTCCTTCCCCCTATTTTTCAGCATTACCTCCAGTCTCTCACTCCTCAGAACAACGGTTGGCCTAAGGATGAGCAATCGAAGCTTTGGAGCTACGTCGGGGGGAACTGAGAGTGCAAAGAGGCGACGCGTCGAGGAGTGATTCTGAATTTTGGACAACTTTCGATTTTTTTTTTGGGGTTTTGGCTTAACGAACATGTCTCTTCCAAGATAACTACTGCTCGTTTGCGTCTTACTGTCGGAAAGAACACAAGCAGCGGAGGAAGAAAGGAAGGGAGGGGAGAGAAGCTCGAGCTCACAAAAAGCCCTCCTTCCTTCTCCTCTCCTCCTCCAACGTTCACCTCCTCGAAACCGCCATGTTTGCACTCAGAGTTCGGATATGCTCTACATCACTACCTAAAGGGCTTCTGGTAGCTCGTCCCTATGCGTCGAAACCTAGTACGTTCTCGAAAAAGAGGGAGGAAGGAGAAAAGGAAGGAGGTCGACGTCCTCCCTCCTTCGACCTTCGCTGCTCTCGAGGCAACATGCTGACAGCTCCCTCTCTTCTTTCTGGCCCTTTCAGTACCTCCTCCGACCACCATCGAAGGCGTCACCCATCCCGCAGACTCGTGGACGAACCTCTCCCCAACCGTCGTCTCCAAACTAGGACTCAACCTCCATCTCTCCCCCGACCATCCTCTCGGAATCATTCGCTCCCTCATCGAGTCCCATTTCGACACCTTCACTCCCTCCATCCCTCCTTCAGCAGTCGTTACTGTCCGTCAAAACTTCGACGAGCTCGGATTCCCAGCAGATCATCCAGGACGAGCACCCAGCGACTCGTACTACGTCAATCGAGACACCGTCCTTCGAACGCACACCTCGGCTCACGAGATCGAGAACTTCCACAGAGGACTCGAGAGGTGGTTGCTGAGTGCAGACGTCTACCGAAGAGACGAGATCGATTCCTCCCACTACCCAGCTTTCCACCAGATGGAGGGAGCTTCCGTTTGGACGCCAGCCAACATCTCCTCCCTCCCTTCCCTCAACGACGCCCTCCGTCAAAAGATCGCCGCCGCCTCCTCTCCCTTGATCGTCGACGACCCTACCCATCCTCCCTGCCCAACTACCAATCCTTCCCAACCCGAACACGATCCAGAAACCCTCAACTTCATGATCGATAACCTCAAGCTCTCCCTCAACTCCCTCCTCCTCACCCTCTTCCGAACCCACACCGATCAACAAGGCGAGCCTCTCCAGATCAAGTGGACCCAAACGACGTTCCCTTGGACGGCTCCTAGCTACGAGGTGGAGGTTCTCTTCGGCGGGAAGTGGTTGGAGGTGCTGGGATGTGGAGTCGTGAAGCAGGACACGCTTCAGAGATCAGGTTCGTTTTCGACGCGTCTTCTTTCCTCCTCCCCAGTTTCGTTCGCTCCCGAGGGAGATTCCTACCTTCGTAGGCCTTCGCTTATCTGACCTGCGTTTTCTTTCTTTTCTCCCAGGTGTCCCCGAGAAGATGGGTTGGGCGTTTGGACTCGGTCTCGAACGACTCGCCATGATCCTCTTCTCCATCCCCGACATCCGCCTCTTCTGGTCGCAGGATCCTCGGTTCACCAGCCAGTTCTCGGCAGAGAAAGGGATCGTCACCTTCAAGCCTTACTCCAAGCACCCCGAGTGCAAGAAGGACGTCTCCTTCTGGCTTCCTCAAGGAGTCGACGCCGTCGAATGGCACGAGAACGACTTTTGCGACGCGGTGAGGGACGTTGCTGGAGATCTGGTGGAGACTGTTGCGAAGGTGAGTTTATCTGCGTCTTGCAAACTGAGAGGTAGCTCTGCTATCTAGCTCTACGCAGGATGGCAGGAAGCTGACCGTCCCTTCGTCTTTTTCAGTTCGACGAGTTCACTCACCCGAAGACGGGAAGACGGTCGCTCGCCTACAGCATCAACTACCGTTCGATGGACAGGTGAGATCTTCTCTTCATCCTATGCTTCGTTCGAGGGTCCTTATTCTGACCTTCTTCTCTCGCTGTTCTTTCCAGGGTGTTGACCAACGTCGAGACGAACGCGCTCCACCTTCAAGTGACGGATCTCTTGACGAGCAAGTTTGGAGTTGAGATACGATGAGGTCTCTTCTTTAGATTGTATCTTCTCGGAGAGCTTGAAAACCTTCCAAAGACATCTCGAGGAGCTCAGTGACCCGATTAAACTAAATTTGAGAGGAAAACGCGCTGAACTCGAACTCATCCAATCTCCTCCTTCACTTTCTCCTCCTTCCTTTCTTTCCTCAAGATGGACTCTTCCGACGGCAAATCTCCTCCCAAAGGACCTCGATCCTTCATCGCTGCTCAAGAAAGGATGCAGAGTCTCACCGACCCCTCTGGACCTCTTTCTCTTCCCCTTCCCTCCAAACCAGCTGCTGCTGCTCCTCCTTCCTCCTCCCTCTCCCTCCCCTCCCCAAATCACGCCAGGTCGTCCTCCACTCCAGGAGAGCCCTACCCTCCTATCGCTGAGCGTATGCGAGCTCTCAGAGAAGCAGCAGCATCCGAACCAACTTCACCTCTTCCCTCGCCAGCGCCTCAAGCAGCAGCTCCCATCGTCGTCGAAGCTCCTGCCTCGCCAGCAGTGAAGGAGGAGGATTCAGGAGGAGCCTCTTCTCCTTCCAACGGACGAAACCCAAAGTTCCCACCTCCTCTTGCTCTTCTCCTCCGTCAAGTCAGGAACATCCCTACAACTCCTTCGACCACCGAACCTTCCAGCACCGAGCGAGCTTCTCTTCAATCTTCCTCCTCCTCGTCCCAATCCCTTCCTCCTCCTCCTATTGCCGCCAACGAACAAGCTTCAACCCCTTCGAACCCTACCCAAGAATACGCTTCCGCTTCTCATTCGAGCAGAACTACATCTCCTACACGAGGAGGACAGGACGACAGGGACGATAGGTCGAGGAGATCTACAGACGAGAGAATCGGAGGAGGAGGAGCAGCTTCGACGAGAGACCGAGATCGTGCTGTTTCTGGAGGAGGACCTTCTTCTTCTTCCTCTACTGGAAGAGATAGTAGGAGGGACGATCATGAACGCGGACCACCTCCTTCCGAAGGGGACAGATCTTCCAGAGGTCGGGATCCGAGGGAGGACCCTTCGAGAGGAGGGAGTCGATCCGCTCGTTCGCCTGATTGGAAGCGACGAGACGACGAGGAGAGGAGACGATACCATGAGAGCAGGGGCAGGGATCCAAGGGAGGATAGGGAGAGGGATTCGAGGGATGGGAGAGATCCGAGGGAGAGGGAGAGGAGGAGGGAAGAGTCGCCCCGACGAGGTACCTACGAACGTGAGCTTCCTTCTTTTCTTCTTCCAAGCGTCGTCTCGTTACCGAGACTGATTCTTCATATACCTCGCTCTCTGCTTTAACAGGAGAATCTCACCGAGAACGACGAAGATCCCCATCTCCACCTCCTCCGCCACCTCCTCCCTTCGTCCCCAAGTCGCCTGAAGTCTTCGTTCATCCTTCCCGTCAAGCGTTGGTTCACCCATCTCGTCGACCAGCAGTCGAATATGCCTCTTCAGCAGCTCAGTACAAGCACTCTCCTCCTCCTCAACAAGCTCCGGCGGTCTACAACAGAGGAGACCCGTCTCGTTATTCGCCTCGCCTCGACGCTCGTCGAAACCCTTCGATGCCTCCCTCATACCCTCCTCGATCGTACGCAGACGCTCCCATGATCTATCAACAACCACCTTCTCAACAGCAGCAATACATCGGCTCGTCAGCTCCTTACGATGGACCTACCTCGCAGAAGAGGCCTCGAGATCCGACCTCGGAGTTCGCTCCTCCCGCCTTCCCTCCCTTCCCTCCCTTCCCTCCTGCCCTTCCTACCCAACCTGAGGCCGAGAACGGACAGAGGAGATCTCTCATCAACAGGGATCATCGATATGGTGTCGCGTCAGACGCTGTGGGTGACGAGGTTGGAGCTGGACCTGGAGCGAGAACTCCTGGACTTGGTTTGAACGTTGAACGTGGTGGAGACCCGAGGTTGATGAGTGATGCGGAAGGTGCCGATGCGAAGAGGAGGAAGTTGCTTGATCGGGCTCAGGAGGAAAAGGCAGCACACTTGGCTTCTGTGAGTCTCTGCTCGGATCCTCCTTCTCGTTTCGAGCGTTCTTCTGACTTCGCCGCCGTTCCTTTTCCTCTCAGATCCAACTCTCTTCATCCTACCTTCTACCATCTTCCGACCTACCCGAAACCGACCTCCTGTCTTCCATCAACCTTCCACCTTCAGACGTTGTACGCCAACCATCCTCGAACGGAAACGATCACGTCGCCGGTCCTCCTCCGTCTTCCTCTGGCCCTGGCGGAGGTTCTCTTCTCGCCCGAATCCTTCCTTTGGAGGTCGACGAAGCCCTCGACGATCATCGACGACCATCTACCTACGACACGCATCAGGAGAAGCGACCCTACAACTGGAGGACTCGACCCTGCACCTTCTTCGCCGAGGGCAAACGATGTCCCAACGCCGACGATTGCTCGTTCAGGTTCGTCCTCGTTCCTTCCTCTTCTTGTTTTCGAAACTTCGACTGACTAGGTATCCTACTCTCTTGCATCTCAGACACGCTCTCCCCGACGCTAACGGCTGCAGATTCTTCCAGGCACACGTTCAAGGCCGACACGACGCTCCTTGTCACAACGGAGATCGATGCGAGAGGAGTCACTCGATGAACGCTCCATGCATCTTCTACCTCTCCGCTGAGGGTTGTGGGAGCAAGAAGTCTTGCAAGTTCAAGTTAGTTCTACTCTCCTCTCGTCTCCACTCGTCGCGTCTCTTGCGCTGTCGCTTTTCTCATCTTCCCCTTCTCTTCTCTCGTCCTGTCTCTCTCGCTGACTGTTTCTCGTCTCTTCCTTCTCTTCTTCTCTCTCAGACATGCCTACTACGTTCATCCTCCACCGGACGAGGCTCGTCAGCCTCAAGCCAGCGAGGTTCGTCGAGGACGAGACCGAGGACGAGATCGAGAACGAGAACGAGATCCGGATCCTCGAAGTACTTCCAGACTCGAGAGCTATCGACGAGGACCAGCACCCGAAGAGGAGGTTCAAGACCGACGATTCGCTCCTCTCATCGAAGTTCTCTCCGACGGACGATCCGAGCTCTGCTCCAAGGCAGCAATACAAGTCCTCGCCATCGATCGGAATGCGTACAAGAAGGCTGGAGTCGCCACGTGGAGTCAGTTCTTGGGATTAGGTGTGTCCTCTTTCGGTTCTCTCGAGATACCTCTCTCTCGTACGTTTTCGTCGCTGATCTTTCTCGTCTTTCGCATCCCTCACAGCACAACAGTCGGGAGTCGTCGATTTGGGACGAGGAGACGTTCCTGGAAGAGAATGGGTCAAGCTCACTCCTTCAAGAGGAGCCAAGAAGGGAGCGAGATCACCTTCGAGGACTGGATCGATCGGAGGAGGACCCTCAACGCGAGACCGACGAGACAGCCATTCGTCGTCTTCGAGGATGGAAGTCGACGAATCTGGATTCACTTTCGACGATTTAATCTCGGAGCTCGGACTTCCTCCTCCCACTGAGGATCGTGCCACCTCCACCGCTCGACGAACCAACCCTCCTCCTTCTTCCTCGACGAACGGATTCGACTCATCCCCTACCAAGGCCTCCTCCTTCCTGCCACCACCGCCTCTTCCCCCTGCACTTCCCTCTACCGTACCACCACCAGCAGCATCTACCTCATCTTCCCTCCCTCCTTCTTCCTCAGACGAAGAAAACGCCAGCCTTCGACGACAGCTCGCAAGCTTGAAGGAGACGCTTCAGTTCGCTCAGGAGGATCTCGAGCTCGAGAAGAGGAAGGCGAAGAGGGAGGAGACGAGAGCGGAGGAGGCTGAGCAGCGAGCGAAGTTGATGGAGGAGAGGTGGAAGGCTGCCAGGGCTTTGAACGGTTGAGGAGCGACGCGTCGAGAGGAGGGAGAGGTGGTCGAGCGTGGAGGGGAGAGGGAGACACGCTGTTCGATTTGCTTTCGGTCGGAGTTTTGCCGGTTTTATGATCTATTTTGTCTACCTGCTTCCCTGCTTGATTGTCATTTGACCATCGCTGGCCGCTTTTGCTTCCTTTTGGTAGTAGAAAATGAGAAAACAGCAGCGTCGACGTCGGAGTTGGCCCTCCCCTCGATCGAGGGCGGCGAGAGTTTCGAGACGCGGTTTCGTAGAGGTCAAAGGCGGAGGAAAAAGAAGGGAAGGACGTCACCGACGAGGTGGTCGAAGTATGATTTTTTTCCCCCCCTCGGACCGACCTCAAGAAGGCCTGGGCTCTTTTCTCATCGAGAGAGGGAAGAGGGGGAGAAAGAGCCAGCTCGTCGGGCTGAGGATGGACCCCTTTCTCTCCGTTTCCTGACCTCTGCCAGCAATTTTTCTCACGGGATTTCGAAGTGCGAACGATCGATTTAGCTTGAGGTCTACGATTCAGATATTTTATGGCTCGGCTTGCTAGACAAATTTGTCCCCACTGATCGTTATCGTTTTTTTTTTCAGGGAGAGGCCGAATGACGTTCGCCGTTCTCTCCTTCCACCAAACCAGCTCCTCCCATCCCTCTCTTTCTCTTCTCCTTCTCCCTTCTCCCCTTCTCCTCCCTCTCAGCATGGTTCCCGAACCACCCTCCTCTCCTCCTCCTCTAGCAACGAAACGCAAACCTTCGTTCGCTCTTGGAGGGTTCCCTCCTTCCACGCCTCTCGCCATGGACCAGCCTGATCCCTTCTCGTTTCGCCAACCTGAACCTGAAACTCCGTACTCGAATCCCTGGCAGAAACTGTTTGCTCAATCGGGAGCTCCTACTCCTTCCGTCCTCCCACCGGACTCTCCCTTTGCTCCCGCCAACGCTGTAGGATTCGGAGGAGGAGGAGGACGAGGACGACGAGGAAGTCTCGGTCATCCTGGGGTCGCTTCGACCTTCTCCAACCTCACCATCGGATCGCCAGCGAGAGCTTCAGCACCAACAGAGGAACTGGGACATCCTGTAGAACTCATGGGTCCTCCAATTTCTTTCGCTCCGAAGCTACCAACCGGAGCAGGTCAAGCTCTTTGGCCACCGGGCTCGTCGTCCTCCCTTCCTCTCCCTCCTCCACCCACCAACCTCACTCACCCGACCCTCTCAAAGGACGCAAACGGTCGATTGCTAGGAGGCGCCCTCGGAGGATCAGGACGTAGAGCTTCCCAGTGAGTTCATTCGCCTCTTGAGAGAAGGAGAACAAAGAGAGCGAGCTCTTGAGACGATTTCGGGTGCTGACCGACGAACGACCTTTCTTTCCTTCCTCGCCTTTCCTTCCATAGACCCCTCCCTTCGACCTCTCGAATCAAACCCATCTTCCCAACCCAGATCCCAGTCCCTATTCCTTCCACATGGCTCATCCTCGACCTCCGAACCCACCACCTCTTCACTCAATCTCGAATCCCTTCAGCCCTCCCAATCACCATCCCTTCCACCCTCCTTCGTCGTCCCAACTTCACCCTCGCCAAAGTCCTCCCCATGCTCGCCTCAGATCACGATCGAGAACGACTTCAGCAGTTCAGGGTCGGACTTGAAACGGTCTCGACCATCCTCGTTTACGATCAGGACGGGCTCACGTCACAGGAGGGAGGAGTCCTTCAAGGGCTGCTCAACAAGTTCGAGAAGGAGGGATTCGCTGGAGAGCTCTGCTTGATTCGAGGAGGGTTCTTGGCGGTGCAGAGAGCTGGGATCCAGGGACAGATGGAGACGTGTTCGATAGCTCCTGAGGGAGATTCGACGAGTAGAGCTGTGAACGGACGAGACCTACCTGTGAGTCGGTTCTCCCTCCGTCTCCTTTCCTCTCGAACGTCATGAAACGACGATCGTGTTTTCTTTTCGTTCTGCTTTGTTTTCAACGTCCATCGTTGGGTGACCTTTTCCTTCCTGCTGTTTATCTTCTCGTCCAGATCGAGGCCTTCCAGCAGGGATCCGTCAACGCCTTCGGTCGTCAGACTGGTACCGACGTGAAGATGGGGTCACGCAGTGAGTTTTCGTCTTTCTCTTCTCTTTGCGTTTCGCTTCAGCTTGAACTGACAGTCGGTTACTCTAACTCTGCTCTTTCGCAGGTGCTACCTCTGGATCCATCACCGCTACCGCCAACCCAGGCTTCTCGACTCGAACCAACAACGGAGGTCCCACCTCCCAAACCACTCCAGCTACTCAAACCCAAGCAGCCAATCCCTTCTTCGACAACATCCGTCAGAACGCCGAACTAGCTCAAGGAATCACCGAACGAATCCCTCTCGACCTTCCTACCTCCACCGTCGAACGAGCGAAAGATCTCCCTGGATGGCTGAGAGAACTCGTCATGGCTTCGCCCGAGGAAGCGTCCGAGATCCTCGCCATGCAGTTCTACAAGATCGAGTTGGGAGAGCAGAGGAGGCTACAAGGGATCATGGATCATCACACGAGGAATCCTGGGGATGCGATCATGGAGAGTGGGAGCGACAGCGATGGGATGAAGAGAGGTGGGACGACGCCTGGGGCTGCTGGAGCTGGAGGAGGATTGGAGAAGAGGAGCGAGGGCGGTGGAGATTACTTCCCTTACAGTATCACGGCTGGCTTGGAGAAGGGAGGGAAGAATAGGTGAGTTCTCTTGTTTGACGCGTCTCTGATCGTCTTCGATGAACTGACGCTTCGAACTCTCCCCTTCGTTTGAACTCTAGATTCAAGAACATCTGGCCTTTCGACCACGGTACGCTCGACTCTTCCCTTGCTTAACACCGTCTCTCATTTGCTGACGAGCTCCTCTACCCTTGTCTTCGAACAGCCCGAGTCCGACTCAACGAGCCTTGCGTCGACGATGGATCCGATTACATCAACGCGTCCTTCATTCAACCTCGATCGACCAACAAACGGTACATCGCCACTCAGGGACCTCTTCCTTCGACGTATCGAGACTTCTGGACTCTCTGTTGGGAACAGAACGTTCGAGTGATCGTCATGTGAGTGGAGACGCGTCGAACTTTTCCTCGTCCTCGTCCACCTCGTTCTGACTCACTTGCTTCCCGTTCTGCAGGTTGACCAAGCAGCACGAGGGAGGCCAAGTCAAGTGCGGAGACTACTGGAGCGATCAGACCTACGGAGCGATGAAGCTCCATCCCATCGGAGTCGAGGGAGGAGTCGACGAGGCCCACGTCCCAGAAGGAGGAGGATTCTTCTTCGCCGCCCCGAAACCAGCAGCTGCTCCCATCCCTGGAGCTCGAGCCACCATCAAACGCTCCTTCCATCTCACCCACGCCGACTACCCAGACGAACCTCCTCGACTCATCACTCAAATTCAGTACATCTCCTGGCCCGACTTTGACATCCCCGAGCAGCCTTCGGATCTCCTTCACCTCATCCGAGACGTCAACGAGTGCCACGATTCAGCCGTCGCCGAAGCTCACGTCATCGGAGCTAAGGAACCCGGCCCCGTCGTCGTTCACTGCTCGGCGGGAGTTGGAAGGACAGGAAGCTACGTGATCGTCGACGCCGTCCTCGACGCGATCAAGAGGGAGATGCTCTCGAAGAGGGAGGTCTTGTCCAAGAGGAGCTTCGATCGTCGAGCAACAGGAGGAATTGGAGACGAAGCCTCGCAAAAACCTCCGAAACGGATCCACACCCCTCCCGTCTTCGGATCAGAGGTCGTCGCGTCGCCCAACCCTCTGGCTTCGACTCAAGGATCCTCTTCCCCTCCCTTCGACGAGTTCCCCGGACTCGCTCCTCGTACCGCTTCCGGTGGGGAATCCATCAGCAGTACCTCGTCCGCAGGATCGTTCCCTACCCAAGCCAGCCTTTTCCCTCCGCCCTCTGGTCTCAACGGAGGAGGATCCCTCTCCCCCGAGACCACCGACCTCACTCCTCCTCCCTTCTTCTCCTCCTCACCCATCTCCTCCTTCGCCCAACCCTCCTTCAACTTCAACTCCATCAATATCAACGAACGATCCCGCACACCTTCCTTCTCCTCGGCAGGTCCAACCTCGCTCGCAACCTCAGCAGCTCCCTCTCTCTCGACGTCGGTCGCCTCGTCGTCCCGGGCCTACTCGAGAGAGAGTTCTCCCCAGGGACCGGACAGCCATCGACACGCTCCTTCGACGGAGGACGGGTTCGCAGCTCCGAGGAGGCAGCACCATGGAGGGAAGGACTCGTTGCCCGTCTCTGCGCCGACGCCGTTGGGAGAGATGAGCGAGCCGATCCGAGCGATCTTGGAGGACATGAGGCAGCAGAGGATGAGTCTTTGTCAGACGTTGAGGCAGTACGTGTTTGCTTATCGGGGTAAGTCCTTCTTTTCTGTCTTTTGCTGCCGTCGATGCAGCGATGAAGAGGAGAATCGGTCTGACCTTCTCTTCCTTCCCTTCCCGTTCGTTTTCGCAGTGGTCATCCAAGGAATCCTCGACATGGTAGATGAGGATAGAGGTAGAGACCCTTACGACTCCCACGACGACCACAAGAAGCGACAAGGTGAGTTTCCTTCCTTGCTTCTAATATGAAAAACGCGTCGCTGACTCTTCCCTCTTCCTTCCCTTCTTTCTCCCAGCCTCCCCGACCGACCTTCAATCTACCCTCTCCAAACGACCCTCTATCAAACTCCCAAAGTCTCGCCCTAGACGGCCCTCCAAATCCGCCGCCGTCGCTCCTCACTCCCACCCTCTCGTCAACGTCTCCTCTTCTTCCTCCGTCTCTTCCCCCGAGCTCCTCGAAACCATCCCTGCTTCCGCCATTAGCGAGGTCGGACCCGAGATCCCTCATCCCGGGCTCGCTCATCATTCGAGCTCTGGGTGACGACCAGCTGTACCGTAGAGGAGGGCGGTGGGTCGGTTGGCGGGATTCGTCGACAGTCGGGTTCTCAAGTTTTACTCCTTCTCTTTTTTTGACTCTCGTTCTTCGTTTGTTCTGATCTCTTTCTCTGTATCTCTGCATACGTCGCTTACAACCCTTGCATACTGTATCAATGGCCTGAAATAACACCTTCTCTTCTGCCTCTCCTCAGCCTTTCCGACGTTCGAGAAAGAGTAGAGCTCAACGGCGACCTCCTTCCCTTCTCTTCGATAGATCTTCAAGACGGATGTGCGGCATAGCCTTCTGTCTCTCCCTTCGATCTGAGAATTCGGAAGAAGCAAACCTTCCCGAAGAGTGGGAGGGTCTCGTAGCAGCCAACGCGGCGAGAGGTGAGCTGATCGAGCTCAGCTTTCCTTCCTTCCTCCCTCCCTTCCCCTTCACTCCCGCTCACCTCCCGTTCTTCAAACCCTACAGGTCTCGACTCCCATCGCACCCATACACACTCCATCCCTTTACCCTCTCGACAATCGCTCACCTTCTTCTCCTCCGTCCTCCACTTGCGAGGTCCTTCGACGTTCGTTCAGCCCGTCGTTTCAGAGCCATCAGGGGACGTCTTCTGCTGGAACGGGCAGGTCTTTGAAGGTTTTGAAAATCTCGAGGGGGGGAGTGATACGCTTGCTGTGTGGAAGAAGCTCCAGCTCACTGGTGGAAGGAAGGAGGAGGTGAGGAAGGTGTTCGGAGAAGTTGAAGGGCCGTAAGTTGAGCTCGACTGTTTCTTTCCTTCCCTCCTCTGAGCTGATTGTGCTTGCTCTTCTTTCGTGCAGATGGGCTATGATCTATTTCCACGTAAGACCCTGAGCGCTTTCTATTCGACGCAACAAAAGCTCACGACTTTCTTGTCCCTTCTGCCAGGCCTCAACTCGAACCCTCTTCGTTTCGCGAGACCCTCTCGGACGACGCTCTCTTCTCGTTTCTCGTCCAACGAGAACGAGACCGAGGCTTGTGTTTGCTAGTGTGGCCACAAAGGAAACTCAGGGATGGGAATGGGAGGAGATTGGGTGCGAAGGGATGCTGAAGATCGACCTGGATCAGTTTGTGAGTGGAGGTCTTCTCTCCTCTTTGTGCGAGGGCTGATCTCGTTTCGTTCGTTTTCAGATGCTCGACGGTTCCGCCTCGATCAGCGACCTCTCTCGAAATGGAGAATCCTCTTCGTCTCGCTTGCCCTTCGTGAGCTTATTCGTTCCTCCCGAGTCTAGGTCTTAGAGCTGATGATTCCCTCTTCTCGACAGACCTCGATCTCGCCGGTCAACACTAGCCTTCCCTCTTCGTCTTTTTCGATACCTTTACCCGATCCAACCACTTTTCCAGACGGGGATTCCATCCTAGCCTCGGCTTCCGACGAGATGATCGCAGCTTTGAGCGAGAGTGTGCGACGGAGAGTGGACAACATTCCTGCTCGTTCGAGGTCAGTCCTCTTCTCGTTTTTGTCTTCTTTTCTCGTTTACGCTGATCCAAACTTTCTTCCTCCTGCAGCTCTGCGGAAGCTCGCCTCGGTATCCTCTTCTCAGGAGGAATCGACTGCACCGTCATCGCTCTTCTTTCGGATCGGTTCGTCCTCCGTTTCGACGCGTCTCCTCTCTCCGCTCTCTCCCCTTTCGCTGACTGTTTCTTCTGCTTCAAACTCAGCTTCATTCCACCCTCCGAACCCATAGACCTCCTCAACGTCGGCTTCGAAAACCCTCGCTCCCTCCAAAACATCCTCCAACTTCAACGACAGCAGGCGAACTCTAAGGGGAAAGGGAAAGCGAGAGGTCCTCCTGAGGGCGGAGACGTAGTTTTCGTTGCGGTGGAGGAGGAGTCTGAGGAAGCGAGGAGACAGAGAGTCTATGGCGTACCGGATCGACTGACTGGTCTGGAAGCTGTTGAGGAACTGTGCGTCGTTCTTTTGATCCGTTCGTTCGTCCAGAACTCGACCTCTGATGCTTGCCTCCTTTTTGCGGCTCGACCCAAACAGGCGACGACTGAGACCGAATCGGATCTGGAACTTTGTCGAGGTGGATGTGCCCTATGAGGTGAGCTCACTTTCTCGCTCTTCGAAGTTTCTGGGAAACCGAGCTGACTGTTTCGATGCTTCGACGCGTCTTCTCAAAGGAATGCGTTCGCTTAACGCCTCACGTCCTGAGCTTGATGTTTCCTTCGGAGACTATCATGGATCTCGTGAGTCTATCACTACCTTCGTCCCTGAGTGGTGGCCTCGCTGACCTTTGACGTTTTCGGCAGAGTCTCGCCCTCGCCCTCTTCTTCGCCTCTCGAGGAATCGGTTCTCTTCCCTCTTCTTCCGACCCTCACATTCGGACACCCTATACCAGCAAGGCCAAGGTGCTCCTAAGTGGTTTGGGAGCAGACGAGTGAGTCTCCGTCCCAAGTCTCGTTGCATTCGCTTTCTAACGTTTCCGTTTTTTTCCACTCGCTCTTAGACAACTCGGAGGATACGCTCGGCATCGACGAGCCTACGAGACTGCTGGATGGGAAGGGGCTATTCAAGAGGTGCGTCTACATACCCTTCGTCCCCTTTGAACCCTGCCGACCTGACTGCTCTCCGTTCAGATCCAACTCGACCTCACCCGCATTCCAACCCGCAACCTAGGTCGGGACGACCGAATCATTTCCTCCCACTCGAAGGAATCCCGCTACCCTTTCCTCTCCCTCTCCTTCATCGACCACCTCTCTTGTTTACCGATCGAACAGAAGATGGACTTCCGATACAGCGAACCTCGGGAAGGAGGAGTTGCGATCGGGGACAAGCTGTTGCTGAGAATCGCGGCTGGGAGGTTGGGTTTGAAGGAGACGAGAGGGAGGAAGAAACGAGCTATGCAGTTCGGTGCGAGGAGTGCGAAGATGGAGGTTGAGGGCGGAGATCACAGAGGTGGAGGTGGGGAGAAGAACAATGGGAGAAAGGGGATGGGGAAGGAGAAGGTTGGAGGACGAGGAGAAGTAGACGCGTTGAAGTCAACGAATGAGCACGAATGCGCATGATAGGTTTGTAGGATAGCTTCATAGGCAGCTGGGAAAATAAACAGCTGACGAGAACGATGAACAAGTTGGGACGGAGGAGGGAGAGAGAAAGGGGAGGGCGCGTCGTCGTCCACTTCTGGTCTAGCCTTCTCTCGATGAGTGGGTTTGTTGAACTTTTGGCGGCTCCAGCCTTTGTTGCTGAGGCTATGACGAGTACGATGATGAGACTTTTCAGGGACGCGGCGGACCCATTGTGCTACGACGTCCCTTTTCTCGGTTGTCCGATTTCCGCTTCCTGGTCCTGTTCGATTACAAAAGAAAACCAAGTAGACACGACTTCAATTCAATTCCCTTCTCTAGTAGTTTACTCTCCTGGACGTGTTAGATTTTGCTGCGTCGGAGTTGGAGTCTGGACTGACGACCAGCCATCTCTGAAATTCACGGCGCGTCGTGCTCTTTTTTGCTCTCTCACTCTCCTCCCGAATCTTCGCACTGCATACGCAAGAGCACGCATCGTAGAGCAAAGAACAAACTATCTTCTCACATCTCTAACCAAGTAACCCCTCCCTCCATCTCCACTCCATCCACCTTCCCAACTCCCAACTTCGAAGGAGGGAACACCGAGATCGGGACGTCGCACTCGACCACCTCCGTTCTCATCTCCTTCCACCATCCTCCTCCTGCATCCCTCTTCTCCCTCGTCTCCACCCTCCCACCTCTTCCTTCTACCATTCCTCCTCCAGACGAAGGCAGAACAGGCGCGATCGACGAAGCAGGTTCGAACCCGACGTGTCGAGGATCCAAACTCGGGTTCTTCCAGGAAGGAACGAGATGCGTTGGTCGAACCGCCACTCCTGCCACCGGCATCACTGCTGCTGCTCCATCTCCCCCTCCCTCTCCGGACTTTGATCGATGGTGATGCTGCTTCGGTGGTACTGAGACGAGGAAGCTCAGGCGGATCTTCCACTCGACTCCTCCGGCTTTGATGTCCTCACCCTCTCCTGCTCGAAGGACGAACGAGGGAGCGATGCCTGCTCCTCCTGCCGTTCCGGGTGACGGGATATCGAGCGAGAAGGGGAGACGAGTGGTGTGGAGAGTGAGGGAGGAGTGATGGTCGGCGTGGGTCTTTTTGAGAGGTTTGTTGAGGAGGTTGGGAGAGGCGGAGAGGGTTGCTGGGGATTGGAGGGAGGAGGGGATGATTTCGTGAGTTTGAAGGAGGGCGGAACACTGCAAGAAAAAAGCAAGGTGCGAGAAGAGGACGGGTTTAGTCAGTTGCGAAGTCGAAGAGTGGAAGACAGGGAAGCACGACGACGAACCTTGAGAACTCGACGCGACGTCTCCCCTTGGTTGAAGTTGAGCACGCCGAGCACAGTCTCCCCGAGACGGTAGGCTGACTTGACAAGGGTGAAGACTGCGACGACTTGGCCATCCTTCTCGATATCGTACGAGGCTGAAAAGGAAGAAGGTTCGTCTGGTGAGCTTTCGTCGAGATGGAGACGTTGAGAGGTTTCGATCGACTCACCCTTCTGACTCCCTCTCAGCAAACCTTCCAAAACCTCCTCGCATCCCTCCCCATCTTCGTCAGGTCCTATCCCTCCGCTTAATCCCATCGTTCCTCCGTGAAGCCGAACCGCCAACGAGGGCCTTCGACTGGGTTTCCCTTCCGCTCCGACGAGGAGGACCTCTGGCAGAAGAACAGAATGCGAAAGAGGACTGAGAGCTTGACTCCGAGTGTGCTTGTGGCTCTTGGGGGTTCCGACGTTGGTAGGAGTGTTGGTCGGTGTAGTGGGTGGAGAGGCGGATTCGGGGAGAGGAGGAAGGGGAGGTGGTGCTGGTGGAGGAAGAGTCGAGAGGAGATGGAGAGCGTAGGAGTCAAAGGAAGAGGCAGTAGAGGGAAGAGCTGTAAGAAGTGAGGGGTTCGAGGAGGATCAGAAACGCGTGAGGGAGAAGGAAGAGTCGAGGAAGAAGAAACTGACGCGTCCGATCGTGCTCCTCCTTTTCGAGCTCCTCAGCTGCGACGAGCTTCTTCGCCAGTTGAGGATCGAGTTCTTCCAGCTCAGCTTCTTCCTTCCGTTGAATGATGGGTTGCATCAGGTCGTAGCCTTGCTTCGTGGTCGTAGCTGCGAGAGAAGAAGGAGACAAACGAGGTCAGTGACGAGCTCGGACGAGGTCGAACGAAAAAGGAGCGAGACGAACCATCAACTCCTCCCCAAATCCGAACTGGGATCTTCAAAACCTTGCTCTTCCTCAGAGGTTTGCGAGGGATACCAAAGTCGTCAACTCCTGGGCGGAGGGGAAGAACGGGGTACTCGACTTCGACGCCGATGATCAAAGTGTACGAGATCTTGAGAGCCTTTCCTTGGAAGGTAGGAGGAAGATTCGGTGGAATGGGAAGGCTGTATACGACTGTGAGAAAGAGAAGGGAGCGAAGTGTAAGAACGAGAACAAACTCGTGTTGGGCGACGCGTCGAAGAGATGACTCACAATCCAACGTCTCCTTCCCGTCTTTCCCTCCCAATTCAATCCCAACCCCCATCACACTCTTCAACGTCTCCAAAACAGGCACCTCCCTCACACTCTCTTCCCACTTCCTTCTCCTCTCGCCTTCCAACGAGCTCTCTCCGCCTCGCCCCCAAACGACTCCTCTCGCAATCCCGAACAAACTACTCGTCAAGCTCGGTGCTCTCGAGTGGCGAGGAGGTGGAGGAAGACTGAACCATCCTTGAGACTGAGGTGTCGGAGGGGAAGGGAACGATCCTGTCCCGACGAGGGAAGACTGCAGGAGAGTGTGTCGAAGCGGGAGGAGGGATTCGGGAGGAAGGTACTGAGGGGAGGGAGTGAGGGTTGAGACGAGGTGGACGTAGGACCAAGTGATGATTAGGCCTTGAGGGGAGGTCTCGATAGGAGGTGGTGGTGGTGCGGAAGAGTGGGAGTTGTGGAAGGATTGTGGTCGTCCGAGTCCGATGGAGTTGGCTGGACGAGTTGGGCGAGACGCGAGGGGAGTGGAGGGATCGTCGTACTCTGCTGGCTCTTCACTTGGAAGGTCGAGCTCTTGGGTGTACGAGTCCTCGAGCTTCGATTTGGGAGGGTGAGAGTGACCCGAGTTGATTCCTAGACCGATGGGAGACTCGAGGATAGAGCTGAGTCCGAAATTGGGTCCTGAGGAGGGAGAGCTCGAGCCTGAACGAGGGGATACGATTCGAGGGAAGCCTCCAGACTCGGGTAAGGGCGAGGAGGAGGAAGATGCGAAGGAAGAAGATGGCATGTAGGACGGTTTCCGAGCGTGTGGATGAGAGGCAGGTATCGAGGGAGGGGTGTCGCGTGAGGGAAGAGAGGAGAGGGACGAGGCTGTTGGTCGAGTGGGCGTTCGATTTGGAGAGTCTGCAAAAGACGACGAGGAAGAGTGAGCCAAGACTTTGAGAATTTTGATAGACAAATGTACATACCGATTTCCTCAGGTTTGTTTCCGTGACCGTTGATCAAGGCTTCTCCTCGTAGAGGACTGAACGTTTCGACTCCGTTCGGCATCGCTGAGATTGAGAGCGACCTTCCCAACCCAGGAGGTACAGCCCGACCCTTCCCCTTTCCTTCTTCAACCCCAGGCTCTGCCACTGCCTCAGACTCCCTCCTCTCCCCGAGCATCGGCAGGTCGGATCCTGAGATCGACCGCTGCCTCGAATGCGAGCCGGGTTTCGACCCTCTCCTCCCCAGCAACGCGAGCTTTGGCCTCGGCTGCTTCCCGATCTGACCTCTCCGAGGTGGGATCTCCTGAGATCCATGCTTCTCCAGGCTCATCAACGACGAGTATCCTAGTGGAGGTTGCTGGCCGGGCGACGAAATCGACGTCTCCAGGATCGGACCTGCCGTCTGAGGGACTCGTCCTACTCCGTCCATTCCTCGAACGCTGAGACTTTGAACTGTCCGGTGAGAGGGAGCGAAAGCTCGACCTGGAGTTTCTGAGATAGGTTCTCTGGAGTTCCGGTCTGGCGAGTGAGCTTGGGCGAGGTTGGAGGTTGATCTAGTTTGAGGATGAGGAGGGGGAGGAGTTGGCTCTGTCGAAGGTGGCTCGGGATGGGAGATCCGAAAGGATATTTTGGCTTGAAAGACTTCACCGGCGAAGGTAGAAGGGTGAAGAGGAGTTACTGAGATGTGGAGTTTGGGAGGATCCGGTTGGTGAGCGTGATGAGGATGGAGGTAGGAAGAACCGGAGAGGGAAGCGAACGATGGGAGGGAGGGAATGGAGAAGACCATCTCCGAGAGGTGAAGGTCCTACGAGGAGGAGAGGGAAGCCAGAAGCGACGATTGGACTGTATTCTGTGATGCACGACGAAGAGAGTGGATCAGCAAAAGCACGAGGGAAGAGAGAACGACGAGGCGAGGGAGGAGAAGGAAGGAGGGTCTGAGCTGGCTGGCGTTCGTGCTCCTCCGATCCCTCTGTTCAGTAGTGCGAGGGACTTCCAGTACCTCTCCAAGCTGGAGGGGCACGTGTAGCTCGTTTGGCTGCAATCTCGAGTGAGAAAAGCTGCCTTGGACGTGCCAGCTTGACGAGGAAGGGGAAGAAGCTTCGACCTTCCTGGCGACGATCCATCCGCCCTTCCTTCTGCCCTTCCAGCAATCTCCGAGAGCAGCAAAGCCTCCTACGACACGCATACAGCTCTCCATCTTAGATAAAATAAGACGTGAACTCACAAACAAGTCTCGCGGTGCTTTTGAAGGCGAGAAAGACGACGAGGACGACGTGAGGTGATGGAAGTCCGGAAGGGGACGACGATTGTTTGGAACTCTCCGAGAGTAGATGCCTTGACTTTTTTTGGGGAAATGGAATGGAAGCCAGGTCGATCTGACGGGTATAGGGGAGGATGGGAAACCAAGAAAGAGGTGGTCGTTGATGTGCAGAGTTGTGGTTGGGCAGAAGGGAGGAGTTGGTGAGAGCTCACCTCCTTGACCTGCGCGCTGCTCGTTGGCACGCACGAGCTCGCAGACTTTAGAAAAAAAAAGAGGCACGGGAATCCGAGGAGAAGATAAGAAGAACTGCATCTCCACATCTCCGTGCTCAGAAAGGCTTGCAGGAAGTTTAACGGTCGCGAGGGGAAGGCCGAAGGAAAATCAACGTCAACTTTGTGAGCTCGACGTTTCTTCCCTCTCCCTCCAACCAGCTCCTCGCCCAGACAGACTCGACTCAGACTACTCAAGTCTACCCACGCCTCGTCCTCTACTCTCTCTGCTTTACACAACTCGGAGACCATTGAGCTCACCAGCTGGGCTCTCGCCAAATCGGACGAATCTCGAAGGTCAGCTTCTCCTTTCTCGCGCCTCCTTCCTTCTCTCTTCGAGCTCACTCAAGCACTATAGCTGACCTTTGCGTTCTTCTCGACCCATCTAGATACGACGAAACCTACCCATCCATGGCCTCACCTTCTTCCCTCCACGCTCCTCTCGACCCAACCCCTTCCTCGAGCAAGCAAACCTCCCTCCCTCGCGACCTTCAACCTGCCTCCTCGTCCTCCTCCCCTCGTTCACGGTCATCTACGCCTCTAGAACCGTCACCCCTTTCCAACCTCGACTTCTACAAGATATATCACGCGTCCCATGCTACCAACTCTTCTCACAAACTCCTCGGTCGACCTCCTCCTTCTCTCCCAAAACCTGTCTACCAATCCCAAGACCCCTCCTTCCCTCTCTCCTCCCTCGTCCGTCCGAACTCGAAATGGTCCTCAGAAGACAAGAACCTCTTCTTCGCCGCTCTCTCTCGCCACGGCAAGTCTCGCTCGGATCTCGTCGCAGAGGAACTCCGAGGTCGGAAATCCTTCCTCGAAGTCACGTCCTACCTTCACCTCCTCGAAACCTCGACGAAGGCAGCTTCCGCTCCTGGGTCTGGAATCGGAGGTCAGAAGCGACTGAGGTGGTCGAGAGAGAAGGCTCCTGCAGCTAGAGAAGTCACCAAGCGTTGGCGTCGGTACGAGGACGAGCTGGCGGAGGCGTTGCTGGAGACGGAGGAGGCAGAGGAGGAGGAGGAGAAGGTCAAGAGGAGGCGACTCGCCGTCGAGGAGATCAAGGGGAAGGATGCGAACCAACTCAAACCCAAACCTGGACGGAAGACTCCCAAGGAAGCCAAGCTTCGAACCACTCTGGACAAGAACGAACGAGGATGGACGAGGGAGGACTGGTCCGCTTCGCTCAACCCGGACAAGCTCCTGAACCTCGGACTCGAACTCGTCAACCCTATCCTTACCAGCCAAGTTGAAGCCAAAGACCTTCCAGCACCCCTTCCTCCACCAATCGACGTCCCAGAAAGACTCTCCCGTCCGATGAAGGACCTTCTCGACAAGGAACCGACGTACGAAGAGGTTCAGGCTCTCGTGACGGAGAGGGCTCAGTTGAGGCAGCAGGAGGAGCTCGAGAAGGAGGCGAAGGTGGCTGAGTGGGAGAAGGAGAAGGAGAGGATGTTTGAGGAGATGAAGAAGCAGGCGAAGCCGAGGGTTCATATCGGTGGGACGAGGCTGAAGTTGGCGAAGTTGGGCGTGTTGAAGAGATATCAGCAGGACGGGCTGGATCTCTTCTACCTCGGTGGTTTGGGTCGTCATCTCGAGTGAGTTCTCTTCGGGTTGCAGATGTTGTTTGGGGTTTAAAAATCGAGGCTGACCTTGCGTTCCTTGTTCGCGTCGTCAGAACCCTTCCCTCGCACTCCTCCACTCCCGACGACGCCGACCTCCCTTCAGAACTCTCCTACCTCACCCTCGTCGAACTCAAGGCCCAACTCAAAACCTACGTCTCCAACCTCCTTCGAACCTCCATCGGGCTCCGAGCAGAAAAGGAACCCAGACGCTCTTTCGTTCTCGACGAGGAGGGAGCGATGCGCTTCTTGAAGCGAGGCGAGGACGCAGACGCGACGTTGATCACGGCTGCCTCTGTTCGACGAGCGCAAGGGATGCTGGGTGGAGGAAGATACGTGATGGAGGCTCAGGAGGAGGAGATAGAGGAGGAGGAGGAGCTGGTAGGGGAAGAGGGTGGGGAGGAGAAGCTCGACGAGACGCGAGATGACGGAGATCGAGACTCATCCTCCGAGGACGAGGACGATCAACCAGGCAAATCAGTCGCCTCGTCTCGTCAAGGATCTACAGCTTGCAGTACCTCAGGCGACGACTCCGAGGTAGATCCCGACGAAGACCCCTACTCCCTCTTCGACTCCATCAATCCCCCTCTCTACCTCCCTCTACCCATCTCTCAAGCCTCAACTCTCAACCCCAAAACATCCGTCTACCCCATCCCTTCTCCCTCCGACGTTCTCGACCGAATCAGCTCCCTCCCCTACCCTCAACACGCCTGCACTTCCTTCCACCCAGGACTCCTCACCCTTTCCTCTCTCCCTCCCTCGGATCTCCCAGACGATCGTCCGACCTTCTTCCGTCCTAGGGATACGGATCTCGTCTACGATTCCTCAGACGATGAGATGGACGATGGAGAGGAGGGAGACGTAGATTCGGAGATGGAGGAGGAGGAGGAGAAGGGGATCGAGAGGAGAGATCGGAAGAGGGACACGGATTGGGACGAGAGGGTTTGGAAGATTGTGGAGGCGATGGATCCGGAGGGGAGTCGGTGGATGGAGCTTCTGCCAGTAATGGAGATGGAGGACGGGGGTGAGTCTCATATTTCCTCGATCTGATCTTATGTCCAAAGGGAGAAGCTGACTTGCCTCGTCTCGTCTCGTTTCGTTTCAAACAGACCTCCTCCCTCCAGCGAAGGAACCCGACGAGTCGGAGGACGAATTCGTTCTGGATCCTTGGGACGGGGACGACGGAACGGACGAAGAAGTTTCAGGGCTGGAAAACTGGGAAGAGGAGGAAGAGAGGCTGAACGACGGGAAATCGAGCGACGCGTCCGTCGAGGAGGAGGAGGAGGCTCGACCGAGGAGTCGGTCGGTCTCAGGAACTCCGGTGCTAGGGTCATCGGCGTTGGGAAGTGATACGGAGGAGGAAGAGGGGAAGAGGGACGAGAAGCACGAGGGGGGGGGAGGACAGCGCTGACGACGGGGAGGAGGATGTCGAGGTGAGTTTCGACCTGCTTCCTACACTTCGTCTCGAGCTGATTCTTTTCCGTTTTCCGTTTTCTCTTCGACCTCAGATGGATATGTAGTCTATTAATATCATGTTTATCAAGATATGTGAACACCTAGTCGGCAGCAGAAGCACAGATGGATTTCACGAGGCGACTTTCACCTCGATGCTCTGGTCGAGCTACAAAGTCGGAGCTGGAAAAAAGAAGAAGAAGAATGATGGCTTACGACCAAGAAAAAAGATCAAAATCGCCGATCCTAGCAAACCCATCCCATCCACGGATGAAGAAGAAACCGAGGAGGAGCTTGAGGAAGATGGGAGGACAGAAGTGAAACGGTCGAGCTCAACCATTTTTGAACCCAACGCCGATCTTCTCTTCTTTCCTTTTTTCGTTCCCAAACCCTCAAATCTCCAGCATGTCGATCTCCACACAGTCTACGACTCTCCGTCCTAAGGTATGTGGATCTGGAAAGAGCGTACTCTCGAAGAAGCTGTCGAGCTCATCATCTCGACCCCTTCCTTCCTTTCCCCTCCCCTCTTCCCAGCTCCCTCCCATCCTTCGAGTACGTCTTCCCCTCTTCGTTCTATAAGGATTCCTGGAGCTGATGTTTGGTTTTGTACTTTGCAGATGCCTCCCGAAATCCTCCTGCAGATCTTCAAGGCTGCCGACAAGAAGTCCCAGTCCAACCTCTCTCTATGTTGCTCCTCCCTTTCTTCCGTGCGTCCATCTCCCGCTCCTTCCCTCGCCGCCCTTCGCTCTCTTCGCCGACTCACGCTTTCTGATCTCCTTCAGATCGGGAGCTCGGAAATCTTCCGAACTGTGGCCTTCACGCTCATGAGCTACGATCCGGTCGAGGACGAGCAAACAAGACAACCGATTCGAGATCTCGCTGCCTCTCGTCGAGCGGTCAACGTTAGGTCCGTCGAGATATACTTTTTAGCTCCAAATTCTACTGCTGATCAGAACCATCCGCTTTTTTTTTTTTC
This sequence comes from Mrakia frigida, assembly GCF_051309035.1. Classification (NCBI taxonomy): domain Eukaryota; kingdom Fungi; phylum Basidiomycota; class Tremellomycetes; order Cystofilobasidiales; family Mrakiaceae; genus Mrakia; species Mrakia frigida. Next base: position 1,080,616 of record NW_027481277.1, read on the forward strand.
GCTTTGGTCAGGATGCTGCTCCTCTTCGACTACACGCCTTCGACCAGCGAGCTCGTCGGCTTCTGCCTCCCTCTCTTCACCAACCTTCGCTCATTCTCCACCCCCGTACCCACCCCTCACGTCCTCTCCGAAGCTTTTCAGCATCCCTCGCTAAAGACTCTCATATCCCCTTGGTGCACCGACCTCCTCGGGTTCTGGTGGGACATGAATCACCCTCAACCCCTTCCCCGTCGCGCTACTCCCCTCCTCCTTCGACCCGTCGAGATCAGCACCCTCCCAGAATTCCACGAACCCCCCTCTTTCGAACACTACTGGACTCGAGGTGTGACGAGACACAAGCCTTCGACGAGCACGGTCAGAGAACTAGACTGGTTCTTCAGCTCGACAACAGCGGCGAACGTCGTTCTCCCTTCCCTCCTCCTGCTCGGCGACGCGTCCGTCCCCTTCCCGTCTGCCGGACCCCTCTCAACTTCCAAACTACCATCCCTCGAACATCTCGAAATCTCCACCTTGGGAATCCCTACTCTCGCGTTCGTGGAATCCCTGGGAACCGTCGCTCTCGTCCAGTCTCCCGATTCCTCCTTTTCCCTCAAGTTTGGAAGTCGACATTCTCTCCACTCCTCCCTCGGTGCTCTCGGTCGTATCCCTCCCTTCCAGGAACTCGCAGGCGTCCCAGGTTGGGAACAGCTCGGAACTGTTCAAGTTTCCATCAAGTTCGACCGGGAGTGGAGAGTGCAGCGAGTGGAGATCGGGACGGAGGAAGGATCGCTCACGCCGTCGTTCTTGACCTCGATGGGAACGAGTTTCAGAAACCTCACGACGTTGATTCTCGATATGAATCCGGATGGTCTCTCTCAGATCGAGCCTGGATGGCCTGCCGACTGGGTAAGTCCAGTCGCTCCTCTTCTTTCTGCCTTCGAGATCTGGCAAAGAAACTGATTCCCGTCGCGTCCTTCGTTCGTCTCTTCTACCCACAGAACACCATCGTCGAAGCCTTCAAAACCTTCCAATCCCTCACCTTCCTCACCGTCCTCCCTCCCTCACCCCGGAAATAACCTACACGAACGACATCGCCTGTTCCAACACCTCCTTCGCTCGTCTCTCCTCCTCCCACCCTCTCCTCCATCAACAAACCCTCGACTTGGGTGGATGGTGGCTCGTCTGGAAACGCCTCGGCTGGAGACTCAATCTCTCTCGACTTCGACGGCTGGGTCCTTCCCTTCCCGAGGGATGCGTCGTCGAGTGGGGAGGTCCTTCGGTGTTCTGGGAAGGGAAGGTCGTGGCCGTCGAGGGAGAGGGAGGGTCGAGGAAAGGGTTGGTTGGGAAGTTGACGGCTGGGAAGTTGAGTGCGGATGCCGAGGGAGATCCGGATTATAGGGAGAAGGTTTACGAGGATTGTAGACAGAGAGAGAACGGGTGGAGGTGTTTCGCTTGTGGTGGAGTGGGTCAGGCGAAGGATTTGTTGGAGTCGACGAGGATGTGTGGGGAGGAAGAGGTCGAGAGAGCTTTGAACGACGAGTGGAGGACGAGTTGGACCGAGTGAGTTTTTTTTGGGACCGTCCTGTCTCGTACCTCTCACTCCGTCTCTGACGTTCGATCTCCTTCTGCCTTCTTCAGAGACGACCTCAAAGCAGAGCTCGCCCTTGAAAGGTTCGTCGACGCGTCCTCGCTCCCTCTCTCTCTTTCCTCGCAACGTCGCTGAATCTCCCTCTCTTCCCCCTTCTCATCTCTCCTATCTGACCTTCTCATCTAGATCGACGACTTGAATCAAACTCTCCTCGACCTTAATTCTCGAACGAAACGAAACAAAGGAACGCGTCAACCTCTTCGTTTCTTTTCGCACTCCTTTCTTTTCACGATGGATCTCATGCTCCCCTCTCTCTCTCTCTGAAACCTCCTCCTCCTTTTCTCCTCTGCCGTCTTCTCTCCTGACTCCTCAAGCGAAAAACCTACCACGCCCGCTGCTCTCCTTTCTTTCTCTGTTTGGACGACGCGTCCCGTTCGGTCTTGCTCGGTCGTCACGTCTCTCCCTCCTTCCCTCTCATCTCTTCCCCGTCTCTTTCTTTTGCTCTCGGTCCCCTCTCGGTCTTCGTTCTCCTCACGACACGACACCTCCATTGAAAAACGTCATCCACTTCTCTAGCCCTGCCGCTTCACAGAGAGAGAGACAGACGCGTCGCGCGTCCAACCAACCGGTTCGAGGATGACCTTTGTAGATCTCTGGCTATTTCAAGACGAGACGAGTTGAGAGAACCGTTTGAGCGTCCGAGCGATGTCAGCCCAAAAGCTAGCAAGGCAAACGCCAGAACCGGTCTATGCAAGGGAGGGACCAGTTCAGCGAACAAAAAAGTCGAGAGAGAGGGCTGATCAGGGAGAGACAGGTTGATTGATTGGGTTTTGAAGGCCGAGGGCTGAAGGTTTCTCTCCTTCTTAAGAGAAGTAGTACTAGGAGCGTTCGTGCGAAGTTGAACAAATTCTTTGCTAGAGATCGATCGGAAATCGAGTTAGGTTCAAAGCACCCGAGAGTTTCAGAAACAAAAGTTTTCAGAGAAGAGAGGAGTCAGGTGGGGAAGAGAGAGGAGAGAGAGGAGAGAGGGTCGGGCTGAGGGGGTGGGAAAAAGCACGACCGCTGCCCGAGGCTCCTTCCTCTCTGTGAAACCTCTTTCTCCTACCAAGCAACTATAGGACTCGCCCAACCGCGACTGCCCCCCTACCTTTCAATCCTCGTCACCAAAACTACTATCCATCTCGCTCGTTCATCAACTTCCATCCCAAACGAAACCTCCTTCGATTTCCGGATCTTTGGCTTCCTCTCTCGTCGTCGTCGTCCTTGCCTCCTCCCCTCCCAACCCTCCAACGACCATGTCCTCCTCTCACTCCCAACCTCCTCCTCCTCCAGCGAACCCTTCCTCCTCCTCGTACGACGTCACTCTCCTCCCAACAGCTCCCAACAGTCCCGGACCTTCTTCGTATCTGCTGTGGGAGACGACGACGTTCGACGACGCGAATGCGGGAGTGTTTGATCCTCAGTTTGAGCTTCCTGCTTCCTGGGGGGAAGTAGGCGTAGGAGAACCGGGAGGGTATGAAGGTGAGTGGTTCATAGAGAGAGAGATAAGAGAGATAAGATAAGATGGGGAGAAGGGAGACGAAGGTGGGGGAGGAGAAGGGAGAGGAGGGAGGAGGAGGGAGAAGCGGGGAGGGAGAGGTGGAGGAGGAGGAGCAGAAGGAGAAGCTCATCAAGGAGGAGGAGGTTGAGAGAAGAGAAGCTCAGTAAAGAGACTGCGCTTCGTAGAAGGCTGCAGCATATATAGAGGGAGAGAGAGAAGCGAACGATGGAAGGAAGGAAGCCAGCAAAGGAGGAGGACGACGACGAGCGGGAGAGAAGGGAGAGGGGGCTGGGTTCACCTCTTCCTCCCCTCAAACACCTTCCAAGTTTCCCTGCTACTTCCTAGCAGGCGCATATACATCCTCAACTTCCGAGCTTCGTATCTATTCGATTTTCTAGAAACTGACGCCGGGTCTTTCTGTTGCAAACGCTTTCAGACTTCAACCCTCTCCCTCCTCTCTCCTTCCCTCCTCTACCGTTCACTCTCGAACAAACTTCCTCTCCTTCGAATCAATTCTACCCACCTACGACGCTCCAACCTTTACCACCCGCACCTCCACCCGATCAACTCACGACGTCCCTCTTCTCCACGTTCGAATCCTCGGCTCTGTCGTCCTTCCTGACGGCCACGGTCGAAGGAGACCCGTCCCCTCCTCCCCTCCCGCATCCTCCTCCGATCCACTCGTCCTCCCTCGCATCCCAATCGTTCAAGAAATCATCCGAATCAGCTTTCGCAGGTCTCGTCAAAGCGAGAGGAGCTTGGGACTTCAATCCGGTCCTTCCAAAGGGACTTCCGAGCTGGAAGAAGGTCGGAGAGGGGGTTCAGGGAGTGCCCGGTCTGAGTGGGTTGGAGAGGATGAGGATCGGAGAATCGTCGTCGTCGTCGAGAGGAAGAAGGAATCCTGGCGAAGTAGGAGGCAACAGTGGTGCTCTCGTCGGTTGGCCAGCTTTCACTCCTCCCACTCACGATTACGGAGGAGGAGGAGGTCACAACACCCCTTTCCCCACCGGAAGACCTTCGGCTTCTTTCTCCTCCTCCTCCTCCTCCTCCAAACGACCACCATCGACGAATCGAAGAAGACCCTCTTCTTCCTCCTCCTCAGCTCGTCCCCAGCACCAACAGCCTCCTCCTCCCTCGTCCAACACCTCAGGCTCGACTCCCTCCGCTTCCACTCCCACCACCCTCCCAGACACCGACGCTCTCATGTCCGAACCCAACCCTTCTTTTTCTTCTTCTTCTTCCTCTCGAGGACCCACCAACGAAGGACTCGTCGTCGTCGACGCAGACGAGATCATGCGAGGCGTCGTTCGAGTAGCAGGAGTGGACGCGGAGGACGAAGAAGGGGAGGACGAACTCGACGTGGACGAGCTCGAGCAGCAGGTCAGCGCTAGCTCTCGAGGGACGACGAAGGGAAAGGGGAAACGAACAGCCAGATCAGGTCCGACGCCTACTCCTCCTCCTTCGCAACGAGACGACGACTTCATCCCTCCCTCGTCAGCATCGTCTCGCAATCGGAAACGACCCAAACACGACCTCGGTCCTCCTCCTCCTCCAACCTCAACCTCAACTCGTCGCATCTCCTCCAACTCGTCGTCGTCCTCCTCTTCCTCCTCGAACACCAAGCTCCAAACTCCCTCCTCCCCGGAAGACACACCCATGCAGTCTGTCGTCGATCAACCGGTTCGAACCCAACGAGGAGGAGGAGGAGTCGCCGCTGCTGGAATGGTGGAGGTGAAGCAGGAACCGAAGGAGCAGCAGCAGCAGCAGAAAGGGTCGTTCGGGAGAGGGTTGTTGACGGCCAAGGAGAAGAGGGAGAATCACATCCTGAGCGAGCAGAAGAGGAGGAACGCGATTCGGACGAGGTGAGTTTCACGCTCTTCGTTTTCTTTCCTTCCTTCCTTCTTCTCCTGCTTGTCTTTTTCTCTTTCGAACCACACATCACTGAGCTCATCCTCTCTTCCTTCCTTCGTTTTCCGTTGGTTCTCACACACCTCAGCTACGCCGAACTCTCCCTCATCCTCACGTCCTCGACGCTCTCTCCTCTCCCGCTCACCACCCTGCCTCCCTCGCCCGCCGCGTCCGCGTCCACGTCCACGTCGTCGACCGTCCCAGCGACCAAGAAACGAGCTGGAGCAGGAACGAAGGCTTCCAAAGCAGCTCCCGGGGAAGGAAGGGGGGGAAGCAAGAGCAGCGTGCTCGGGAAAGCGGTCGGGTTGGTGAGGTGGTTGGGAGAGGGGAACGAGTGGTTGGAGAGGGAGGTGGAGAGGTTGGGAGCGTTGGTAGGGGAGGAGGGGAGGGAAGGAGGGTTGAAGATGGAGAGTTGAGCTGGAGGGGTGACGCGTTGTTGTTTGCTTGATTTTCTTTCGTTTTTTTCTCGTTTCTCGTTTCGTTTTTCGGTTTGATGAAGTGCACGATTCCTTTCTTTCTTTCTCTCTCTCCCTCTCTCTCTCCCTCTTTCTCTCTCTCTCTCTCGCTCTTTTTACTCTCTTTGATGATCCCTTTCTCTCTCTCTCTCTCTCTTCCTCTCCTTCCCTTCCCACTCGGTCGCTCGCAAAAAAAAAGAAAGAAAAAAACCCATCGATTCCTCTCTCGTCGCGTCCTCAAGTTCAACCCAACACCTTCCTCCCTCAGCTCCTCAATCCCCTTCTCCTTCGTACTTCTCCACCTCCACGAACCTTGGAAACCTCGCTGGGATCCGTTCGGTTTCGCGAGGGGAGGGGGGAGAGGGGATCCTGTTGAACGAGTGGCGAGGAAGTGGGCGAGGCGGAGGGAAGGAGGGGTTCGGACGCGTCGACGTAAGGATACCACCGAGACTGCCCTTACGAGCTACCTCCAGAGTCGCCCATCCCAAATCGCTCGTTCTACGTGTACTTACTCGACCCTCGTCTATGCAGACATGGAGGAAACTGAAATCATTCGAAGGAAGGAGGCACAGAAAGGTGAAAAAAAACGTCCGACCTGCATGCGCGTCTTCTGGTCTTTCGTTTTCGCCTCTTTGTTCTCGACCTGGACGTTTGGGATCTAATAGGGTCGGTCAGATTTCTTGGACCCTGGAGAAGGACGAGAGGGACGAGGAAAGAACCTTGAAGAAGGTCAGGGAAAACAACTCAAGTAGAGAAAATGTGGGAGGCAGGCGAAACACGAAAAGGAGTCCGTCGATAGCTCTTCCCGCCCTTCCTCCAGTCTCGGCGACAAAGCTCGCGATATCTCCAAAGTGATCTGATCTCCGTAGGTATCTAGAGGACAAAACCTGAGATATGATAGATACGGAAAGGAAGCCTGAAACGGTCGAACTGACTCAAAAGGAAAGGGAGAAGGCTGAAGCTAGGAGGGAGAGCGGAAGATCAGGCTCAATTCTGGGTATCTGGGAGGGACAGAGCAACTCGGAGTGACTTCTACTCACCGAGGGGTCAGGCGAGAGAGTCATCGTCAGAATCTGACATGTTGGGCCTTTTTTTGGGTTGATCTGGGAGGCGAAAAGAGGGGTGGACGTTCAGCTTCGAGGTGAGCTCGAGCTTTCCTTCCTCCTTCTCCCCTCAAAACCGCCATCTCCTTTCGCTTCTTTTCCAGATATCGAAGCTTCAGCTCTTTGTTGCAACTCTCCCCTCGATCTTCTTCCGCTTCGAACCCGACTTTACCCTAGGTAGATGGCTACGACCCGACCTCAGCGTCCGACTTCGTTCGACCCTCCTCCTTCCTCCTCGACGGCTTCGTTTCGGTCAGCTCTCTTTTCCTCCCCCGAAGATGAGCTCAAGCAACAAACCTTCCGATCCGTTAGTCTTCTTTTTGGTTTTCACCGTTTGATTCCCTGTTCGAACCTTCTCTACCACCTCGCTGACTAGAGCTCTTTGTTTCTTCCTTCTCGTCAGCTCAAACCTCTGTGCACCTCCCTCCTCGCCTCCTCGCCTCTCACTCCTCAGACGCTGCCTCAAGCGCTCACCTCCCTCCACCAAATCAACCTCGTCCTCAGCAGTCTCTCCAACCCCGCTCAAACGCTCACTCCGTCGTTGACGTCCTACGTCTTCTTCCCCATCACTCAACTCCTCCAACGAAACCCTCCCTCTTCCCTCCCAGCTTCCGTCAGGGAAGGAATCCTCAAGATCCTCACCGTTCTCGTCCGATACTGGCACGGAGATGGTCGAATAGGAGTTCGGGAACAGATCTGGAAGATGATCATCGGCTGGTGGAAGTTTGGAGGGTTGGGAGAGAAGGAAGAGGGAGTCAAGGCGTGGGTCGGTTGTCTCGAGAGCATCGTCTGGTTGCCCGAGAAAGACGAGGTCAGGGAGGACGAGGAGGACGACAAGTTCGAGGAGATCGAGGAGGGAGATACCAAGAAGGAGACTGGACTTCGAGCAGAGTTGAAGGAGCTCGTTCAGAGGGAGAGCTTCCTGCCCATCCTCGGAGAGACGCTGTCGCTCCTCATCGGTCAGTCGAGCCCTTCTCTCGGTTCCTTCGCTTAGGTTTCCACAAGACTGACTGAGATATCTTTTTTAAAATACCCAGGAATCTGTCAATCATCTCCCTCGCCTCAGAAACCACTCCTCGTCCTCCGCTACATCCTCAACAACTACCTCGTCGACTCGCCTCGCATGCTCGCTACCATCCTCCCCGGAGCCGTCTCGACGATGTGCAAGATTGTCTCACCGCAGGCGTCTACTCGAGGAGGACGAGGAGTCCAAGGAGAGGCTGTTCAGGAGGCGCTGGGAGTGTTGAGGGATGTTGTCGTGGGATGCTTTCGGAAGGAGGTCGTCGAGTCCATCGAGGGATCGGCTGGAGCAGGAGGACTCGCAGGAGGAGTGGGGACGCTCGAAGAACTCAACGAATGGGTCGAGGAGGAGGATGGAAAGGGGTGGAAACCTAGCACATCGTCTGCTTCGAAGGACTCGAACGCGTCTCCTCTTCCAACGTCAACCAACGTCCCACCATCTCCCACTCCCTCTTCCACTTCCACCTCCGCCTCTTCAACCCGTCCTGGACTTCCACCTTCCCCTCTCGTCGCTCTATCCCCTTCTTGGCTTCACGCCTCGGCGGCCCAAATCCTCCCCGCCCTCGTCTCTCTCTCCCACCTCAAACGACACTCGAACCCCATCGCTCGTCTCGCACTCGCCGACCTCGCCTCGACCCTCCTCCTCGAGTGCTTCGCTCCCCTAGAATCGAGTATCCAGGTCCTCGTCGGATTCCTCCTCACCCTATCGGTCGACGAGTTCCCTTCGGTTCACCAACGGGCGACCTCAGGACTCGAGACGGTTCTCCAAGACGCGTCGAAACGACCCGTCCTCCTCCCCATCATCAAATCCCACCTCACAAACTCCCTCTCGACCTTACCTCTCCTCCTCCAAACCCCTCACCAGACCTCATCTCAGAAAATCCTCGATCTCTCCCTTCAGATCACGGCGGTCTCTCTCCTCCCTTCGTCGGCGTCCCTTCTTCAAGGCCTCCTTGGACCGCTCGGAGGTGTTCAGAGATGGGGAAGTGGGCTGCTTGACTGCTTGGAGTTCGAGAGGTCAGGAATCGACGGGGATGGAGGAGAGGGAGGAATGACGAGAGTAGCCGAGCTCGCTTGGAGAGGCGTCGAGTCGTCGGAAAGAGGAGCAGGAGCCGAGTCCTCGTCGATACCGGACGGAATGGACGCTGCCTTCCCCAAGCTTCATCTCCACAACATCCCGGATCCGAGGACGTCCAAAGCGTTCGAGGACATGCTGGTCTCCCTCGGAAGAGCGGGAGGAGTCGACGCTCTCTTCTCGGTCGAGCACTTCATCAGCGTTGCGAGGGCTTCGTCGAGGAGAGCGACGAGAAGAGGAGTGGCTGCCGTTTGGTGCGCTGGGAAGGTCCTCGAAGGAGTCACCGCGTCGATCATGGTGGAGGAAGGAGGTCAAGAGGGAGGGAAGATCGGACCCAAGGGGAAGAAGTCGAGGAAGACGGTCAGGGGTCTGGTGAGATCGCTCGTCGAACTGGACGAAGAGGACGAAGAGGAGGAGGAGGACCTCGAACCCCTCGAGGTTCAGGAGCCATCTTCATCGACGGAGATCATCAACCCAGCAGATTCACGTCTTCCAACCGAGTACTCCAAAGGATTCAACGCTCTCACAACCCTCCTCGACAAACCCCTCCCGTCCTCGTCCAAAAAGAAACGCGACCTTCCCGGCCAGCACAAACCTCTCCTCACCTGCCTTTCCCTCTCCCTCCTCGCCCAAGCCTCTTCCATCCTCTCCACCTCCTTCCGACCCCTCCTCCTCTCGACCCTCTACTACCTCCTCTCCCACCTCGGATCTCCTCACCCCCTCGTTCGATCCTTCGCCGAAGTCGCTCTCGCTCGAGTCGCCTACCACACGGGCTACGCGTCGGTCCAGAACCTCGTCATGGACAACGTCGACTACGTGATCAACGTCGTCTCTCAGAGACTCACGTCGGAGAGACTCAGTCAGGCTGCTCCCCTCGTCTTGATTTCGATGATCCGACTCGTCGGAGAACCCATCGTCCCGCTGGTCCACGACATCGTCGACGAGATCTTCGACGCGCTGGACGACTTCCATGGGTACGAGACGATCGCTTCGACGTTGCTGGCGGTGCTGGATACGTTGATGAAGGTCATGGCGAACGAGACGACGAGCCAAGAGGAGGAGAAGGAGGATCCATCGTCGTCGTCGTCGAGCAGCAGGAGGCAGAATCGACCGAAGCCAAAGAAGGATCTCGAGGACTTCAAGACCTGGTTCCTCCATCGTCACGACAAAGCCAAAAACGACCTCGAAGACCTTCTCTCGGCTCCTCCTTCAGCTCCCGAATCAACTCCTCAAGAGCCCTGGGGACCTCCGACCCCTCAACCAGGAGACGAGAACCTCGAGTCGGACGGTCCTTCCCCGACTTCTCTCCCACCTCAAGACGGAGCCGACGAACGTCCTCAACCTACCCGGTCCCAAACCGTCTGTACTCAAATCCTCTCCAAGGCGCTCTTCTTCCTCACCCACTCCTCTCCGTTCATTCGAGCTCGAGTCCTCTCGCTCTTCACCTCCGGAATCGCCGTCCTCGGTCCAGCTCACCTCGAAGCCCAACTCCTCCCCATCATCAACAAGGCCTGGCCGTACGTTCTCAATCGGATGAACACTAGCTCAGGAGGATCTTCGTCGTCGTCGGTGGCAGCAGCAGGAGGAGGAGAGCAACCCTACGTCGTCGTCGAAGCGGCTCGCGTCCTCGAAGCGTTGTCGGAGCACGTCGGAGAGTTCATGGGATCGAGGATCCGAGACGAAGGATGGCCGAAACTCAAGAAGTTGCTGGTGGGACAGGTGGAGAACGATCGGAAGAGTTCGTTGGTGCTGAGGAGAGCTGGGATGGAAGGAAGGAACCCTCTCGGAGGAGGAGCAGGAGGAACGAAACACTCGACGTCCCATCGACTTTATCTCTCGATCCTTTCGACCCTCTACTTCGTCGCTCGGTCTACCAACATCTCTTCGGCAGTTCGATGGGAGATGACGGTCCTCGTTCGACCGTTCTTGGACGCGTCGGTTCACGAGGAGTTGAGGGTGAGAGGGAGGGACGTGATGGTTGCGCTGGGAAAGGTTGATGGAGATGCCGTGTGGGTGGCTTTGAAGGGTACCGTTAGTCTCGTTGACGGGGAGGGGATGAGAGAGGGAGAAGAGAGGATGGGTTGGCTGAGGGAGGTTGGATGGGAGATGGAGGAGGGCGTGAGGGAGGTGTTGGAGATCTTGGAGAACGAGGAGGGATTTTGATGATCGTAGAACGGTACTCAGAGAAAGTAAAACCAACCCTTTTGCAAGTCATTCATCGATTCTAGTTCTTAACAACGTCGATCTACCCCTCGAGGCAGCGAAAAATCCGAAACGCGTTCCCTCTCCCTCGAGCCAGCCGACTCGGAAACAGTCCGACCCTCCTAGTTCGCCTTGCACTTGCTCTTTCCCGAGAGGTCGTCTGAGAGAGTGATGACCAGAACAGGAGGATGGAAAAGTCAGCGTTGATCGATGGAAAACGGGGCTGAATCAAAAAGAGAAGACGACGCACAGGTGGGAAGCAAAAAGTAGCTCGTATCGGGAGTGAGGAGACCGGAAAGCCCGCAGTAGAGGGCACAGAAAGATGCCTTTAAAGTAAACGAGTCAGCTGGGATTGAGCGGAAGAGAGAAAAGAAAAAGAGGAAGAGAAAACAGGGATCAAGAACGAACCAGAACGCCCACTCCTCCTCCGGCCTTATGCAGACCCGCTGATCCCATGAACTCTCTGCAGACGCGGTAGAGACGAAGTATCAGCGGACGTCAAATTATGAAGTTATGGGAGACGAACTTACCCGACGGCGAGGAGTAGCAGGGCGAGGGTCAAGATCGAGAACGTCGCGCACAGTTCGAGGGAAGCCTTCAGCGTCGCGAGGGTCATCAGGAAGGTGAGGATGAACCTGCAGGATCGAGGAAGGTTAAGTTCAGTACGCGTAGGATATCGAAAGAGGAGATCTAACTCACCAAGACATCAGGTAGATACCCAAAGCGCTTTCGAGCTCTCCTTCAGCATAATCTGCGGTCAAAATACCTGTATAGAACAAAGGAGCGGGATTTGTAAGTTGGGAATAGAGCTGAAGCGTTTGAGAATTGACCAACCAGAGCTCGGCCAGTAGATGAGTCCAAAGGAGATCCAGAACGTTCCGTAACTGAGGAAAGGACGGACGCGTCTCGGAATCAGTTCTGCGATGAGCTTTTCGAACGTGATCGGTACTCTAGGACTGACGAGCTGAAAGCGGTTGCTCCGAAGGTATTTCCACATGTAAACTGGAAAAGGAAAGCGAAGAGGCTATCAGTCGAAGTCGGTGGGAGAGAGAAGCTGTGACTGAGACGCGTCGTTCGTTTCCGATTCCGCCTCCAAAACTCACCTCCCACATGCCAGAGAGAAGCTGAGCGAGTCCTCCAACTCCCATGCACATCCTACATCATCGAATGAAAGCACGGAAAGACGGGAGGAAGAGTCAGCTCGCCGATCTTCAGGCGACGCAAGCAGAAACAGCACCGGCTCACCCAACGACCACGTTCGGGTGGGTGATTCCTCGAACTCCACAGTTGTACTGAAGAGAGAATAAAAAGTGTCGTCAGCTCTGGTCTCGTGAAAGCAGGTGAGAAAGGAAAGAAGACAGAGAGACGAACAAACGACAGAACGAAGGTGGTAATCGCAAACGAAAGGAATCCCAGCGGCGCAGGATTAGCCTGCTTCCTGTGATAGACGGGAAATCCTGGCTGACTGTCGTCGTCTGAGAGAAGAGGAGAAAAGCAAGGTCAGCCTCGTCTCGAGCAACCGACACAGCGATCTTGCGACTCAACGCGACGGAAGACGCACAAGGGTGACCTCCGCTGTAAAAAAGAAGATTGAAAGCGCAGAGCAGGTCAGATATCGAACGGATACATTATAGGGGATCTCAAGGAGGACGAACGGAGTACGGTTTCGCAAGAGGGGAGGCGCAGGAGCTCGCTCGAAATGTTGACTCGACTCTTTTTCGTAGCCTCTCGAGACGACCGGTACCATCGTTGGCAGATCATTGAGTGGAGACGGGAAGGAGTTGTAGACCTGATCGGAGGTGCTCGACATGTCTCTTCTGGCTGCCATCCAGGAAGAAGCGGGGAGAAGGAGGAAGGTCAGCTCTTCTTTCCTTTCCCTCCTCCTCCTCTCGTTGCCTTCAGCTTGCTGATAACGGACTTTTCGTTGACATCTCCGCTCCCTGAGGAGGATCAAGAGATAAGACTCACTGAGGATTGGTGGTGCCCTGAACGAAGACCTGGAGAGGCGAGGGGGAAGGAAGAAAACCGAGGGAGGAGGAGGAGGAGAAGAGCGAGGAGAAGAAGAGCGAGGGGACGCGTCGAGAGTTAGCCGAGGTTGATCTCTTCAAACGATCTCCTAGCCAGCAAGCAGCTCTACTACCAACGAACTCACAGATAAAAGCTGGGAAATGATAGAAAGACGTAGTTAGTGGACAATCCGTGTGAGAGAGAATCCAAGGCGAGAGAAAAGTCGAGCTTCGATTTTTCGTGGCGCCAGGACCTTCGGGTTGGATAGGACGCTGGGAGAAAGTCTGGGCAAGTTGGGGGGTTGTGATATTCTAGTTCCCCAGGTCTACTCCACGTTATCCAGACGCAAAAGCTGCTAGTCAGTGGTTGAAAAGAAGGACGAGCCGAAGAAAGCCCTGCTTCTCCTCTTCTTCCTCGAGCTGGTCCCTCTTGAACTCGTTCCCGACGCTTGGCTTCCATTGCGACCGTGACCGATGACTTAGAGATGATCGTGGATCTGCAGGAGGAGGAAGAGAGATAACCGTCGGAAGCGAAGCTCGAACGACGTGCTCGCCCTTCCTCTCGGTTTCCAAGGTAGATGCAGTCGCGATCTTCCGAGTGCTGAACGCTGAAGAGGAAGAGATTAAAAGTGTATAATCGTTAATTGATCGTCTAAAGTCGTTCCAAGTTTGCATGCGAAGCGTGTACAGTTCCTCGTCTCGTCCCCTCAAGCAGCCTTGACCGTCTCCCCAGCAGCTCCTCTCCATTTTGCTGATTCTTCTTCAGCCTACAGGACAACAAAAAGCAAAGAAGAAAGCCCCTGTCAGGTAACCGTATCTCCCATTTAAACTCGCCTTCGACAGAGACGAGAGGAAAAAGAAAGATCGACGCGTCTCAAACTCACCCTTCGAATCCTCTCCAAGCTCTCGCCTTCCCTCCTCACCAGCCTCCTTTCCTGCCCCTGAACCAACATTCTCAGCGACTCCACCTGATTTCGCACTCCCTCCAAATCCTCCCACGAGAGTCCAGGCCCAGCGGCAGCGGGCGTCGAAGGCTGAGGCGTTCCAGGATCGGTTGAGTTCGAAGGAGAGGAGGGAGGGAGGAACGAGTTTTGCAAGGGAGTAGGGGTTGAGGTGGAAGAAGGGTTTCGGGAGAGGACTCCTGAGGGTCTGAGAGGTGTGGATTGTTGTTGCTGCTGCTGGAGGGGACTGGAGTTGGCGAGGGAGGGCGAAGAGGGGAGAGAGTTGAGTCGAGAGGAGGGGAAGGACGAGGGCATCTGGTGGTGACCTGGAGCCGGGGACGAGGCTGGGAAGATATGAACGGTTAGAAATCGCTTCGAGAAACAGGATGATAAGTATGAGAACTCACGGATCTCTAAGATCTCAGACCAGCTGGGACCGAAAGCCTTCTCGAGAGCGGCTTCGAGGAGTCGCTCCCGAACCTCTGTTCGCTTCTCCCTAGCGAGACTCTTTTCGTTTTCCCTGTGAGCGAAAGTTGGAACAATCAGCTACCAGTTCGAAGAGAGAGGGTCTGGTTTGACGAAACTGACCTCTGATAAGCTTGAATGAGGGTCTCGAGCTCCCTTCAAAGCGACGAAGGCGAGGAAGGAAGGGGTCAGCTCAGCCCTCGCTGGAGATGGTTGCTCTTTGGAGTGAAGGAGGAAAGCAGAGACTCACTTGTTCTCCTGTCTGAGCTTCTCGAGTTCACTCTTAGGCGGACGAGCAGCAAGCTGAAGCTTGAGGGTTTCAATCTCGTCCTCGAGCTAGAGAAACGACGGGAAGAGGAGCGAGCGAAAAGGTCAACAACGACTCCTTCCCTTCCCTTTTCTTTTGACTCTCATCGAACCATCTTGCTCGCACGACCTCTCTCGAACTCCTCCATAGCCCAAGATGCTTACCCTGTCACACTCCCTCTCCTTCTCGACCAACTGAACCAGCGGATCGTCGCTGTCGGAGACTGGACGGAATCCAGCCAATGCGTCCATCGTCGTCCTTCGATTCTTTTGGACGAGCGTCTCTCCCGAGCCTGTAGAGGGAGTTCGATGCAACCCGGGGGCGTTGCTGCTGCCACCGTTGATGCCTATAGTTGAGGATCGTCGCATGCTGAAAAAAGAAAGCGAGGGGAGAGGGAGGTGCTGGTCGTTGAAGGAGAAGGAAGGGAGGTTCGAAGTTGAGCTCGGCAAGGGAGAGTCGCGTTACGAAGGTTCATTGAACTCCAGCAAAACTTCTTGACACTTCGTTATGAACCAGGAAGAGAAAATCAGGCATGGAGAGGCTCGATATAATCATAACTCGACGTAAACAAACAAAGACGACGACCTCGTCTCTCCATCTCGCTCGACATGTCCCTCCCTCTCCTCCGAGTCTCAAAGACCTCCCAACCCCTCCAAGAACCCACCATACCCATCCTTATCCTCCTTCTTCTTCGTCTCCCCACTCCCGCTCGATCCTCCAGCGGCACCCGTCAACCCAGCCTTCCCCAAAACGCCCATCAAACTCCCCATCAGCGCACTCTGCTTCACCTCCACCTTCTGCTTCTTCGGAACCACATCCCCAATCTCCTGCACCCTCCTCTCCTCCACCTCCTTGTACTTCCCAGGAGCAGAATCGATCGTCCCTTGAGCTTTGGCAGCAGCGGCGGCGGAAGCGGTGGACGAGGCGAGTTGTTTCCTCTTGACGGAAGTGGGGACGAACGCGGCTGACTCCTTTCGGAAGTCGCGAAGCTGAGGACCAGCGGAGATGGAGGTGGTAGTGGCTGCACCGAAGGGCGGTTGTGGACCTGAGGAGACCGAGGTGGAGGAGGGAGGTCGAACGGGGAGAGAGTTGGGGTTCTGAGGGAGGGAAGCGGGAGGCGGACCCATTCGACGAGCGAGTTGATGTCCTTGGTAGGTTTGATGAGGGACGTTGGAGAGTGGATCCTGAGTCATGGTAGGTGGAGGTCTGAATCCTCCTCTTGGTCCTCCTGGTGGACGGAACTGCTGCTGCTGAGGAGGACCGCCGTTTTGAGGGAAGAAGTTTGGCGGAGGAGCTTGGTTTTGGAAGTTGGGTCGGTAAGGAGGTCGACCTCCGTTGAACTGAGGTCGATAGTTGTTGTTCATGGGTAGAGGAGGGAAGCTGGGGTTGAAGCCTGGTGGAGGGATAGAGGGGTTGAAGCCAGGAGGAGGGAAGTTCGGGTAGGGGAATTGTTGGTTAGGGAGGGGTGGAGGACCTGATGGGAGAGGGGGATCGACTGTACAGAAAAACAAAGCCTGGAGGGTCAGAGGCAAGAAACAGGGAAATAGATAAAGACGAAGATGGGACGTACCTGTTGGTTTCGGCGGAGGAGGACCTTCGGGGAAGACGATCTCGTCGTCGGAATCTTCCTCGCTACTCTCCTCTTCTCCTGGTACGACCTTCGGTGGCGGTGGACCTTCGGGCATCACGAGCTCGTCGTCTTCTTCGTCCGACGACTCCTCCTCTGCGGAACGAAGGAAAAGATCAGCTCTCGCTCGACGCGTCGAGAAACAAGGAGTAAGTTGACTCACCTTCCTCGCTCTCGCTGAGAGGTTCGTCGCCTCCCTGAAGCTCGAGAGGTAGTGGCGGAGGACTGGGAGCTGCTCAAAACAGCAAACAGAGGCGATATCAGCTCCTTCGGAGGGAGAAGAGCGCGACGCCAAAGACGGAGGAGGGACGAACGTCGTTCCATGTAAGGCATTCCAGGTGGAGGAGCTCCGTAAGGATTCAGCACGGGATCATAGTAGACCGAACGTTCAGGATTTCTCTGGCGAAACGAAAGAACAGATGAGCTCTCTCGCCGAACTCGGGCAGAGGGAAGGGAAACGACAACGAGCGAGCTCACCAATCGACCGTCCTTCCCGTACAGAGGACCTCCTCTCCCGCCTGAGCTGCTACCTTCTCCCTTATTGTCCTCCTTCTCCTTCTCAGCCTTCAATCTAGCCTCCTCGTTGGGGTAGACGAACTTCCTGTGCTCAGGATGCTTCTCGAGGTAGTCCTCCTTCGTCTTCTTGATCCTCTCGACCTCGGAACGAAGAGCAGCCAACCGTTCCTTCTCGGTCGCTGAGAGTGAGTTTTTACGCTCCGATTCGCTCAGACGTCGAACTTCGGCTTCGAGACCTTTGAAGAGAAGAGTAGACAAGGTCAGGAAGGAGGCAAGAAGAGATGCGACGGACGATGTGGAAGGAAGGAAGGAGAGGGAGAAGAGCTCACCTCCAGTGTCCTTTTTGAGGGTGATGACCTCCCTAACCTTCTTTCGATCTTCCTTGTTCTGTAAGAGCAATCGAAGAGGTTGTTATCTGTCAGTGTCTTGCTTGAAGAAGTGTAGAAACGAGCTCTGAAGCTGACCTTCTTGATCTCCTTCGCTCGTTGAGCTTTCCCTTTGGTTTCAAACGGGTGAGAAGTCAGCTCTCGTCCTCCTTTTCACAGAAAAAATGTCATGAGCGACTTACTGTGAGCATCAGCGGGGTTCTGAGACTTCTTGGCCATGGTTGAAGAAGGATTCGGGGTTGTTTTGCGTAGGCAGGGGAGCTGATCGTTAGAAGAGTCCTTCGAAGTGAGCTTCGTTTCCTTCTTGTCCTCAAACCGCCACCCGTCCTGCAGCAGTCTTCTTTTTCGACATGGGCTTCTGCCAAAAAATACAGACCGTATAACGTTGTCTTCAAATCGCAAGGATCTTTGGGATCGTCCCCATCAGCGATACAGGAGCTACATCGCTCGAGAATCCTCCTTCCAGAGGCTCGTCTTCGCCTCCCTCTCCTGCTTCCTTTCTCTTCCCTACTTACTTGATTTTCCGAGATTCAGGCTGACTGTACTCCTGCTAATTCTTAACAGCTTGAGGAGCTGAAGGAGGTGCTCATTGGACAAAAGGACTGGATGATCGCTTGGTTCATTTCCCTTTCCCTCTTCTTCTTTCCCCTCTTCGTCTTCGCTTCCTTCTCTCGTCCTCTCCCTCCCTCAGACTCAGGTCCGTCCTCTTTGAACCGATCAATCACAGCTTTACCTCTGCTCCAGATACTTCCCCGCCGGAGGAGTCGATTCTATGCCCGTTTTGTTCTCTCCTTCGACGACGCGTCTGACTCTCTTCTCGCTCCTGCTCAAGAACCTCACATCTTCCTCTCTTCCGGCTCCCTTCAACCAGCACCTCTCTCTCTTCCCCAACCACGAAGTCCCAAAACAGAAAGGAAAGACCAACGCGCATCTCATCCCTCTCACTCCGTCCTATCCTTCGACCTCCTGAGGACTCCTCTCCTCCATCTCCTAAGCACAGGCTTCTGCTCCTCCGCCTCCTCCGCACTCTCAACAGGCTTCTCGGTCTCCACCTCCACCACCGCCGAAACGATCTTCTTCTCTCCAGTCGCGTTGGCGACGGTCGAGTCGTCCTCGGCAAACACCTTCTCGTGCCAGACTCCATCGGCGTCCTCCTTCTCCATCTGGTCGATCTCGGCGGTGGAGAGTCCTTGGGAAGCAAGTTCTTCTCGTCGGTCGAAGTTGGCGGAGGCGAGGTCGGCTTCGGAGAGGAGGGCTGAGAGGGTTGAGAAGGAGGGGAGGGAGGCGAGAAGGAGGGAAGAGGGAGAGGAAAAGAAAGAGACGTCAGTTGAGAGAAACGGACGTGAGCGAGGAAAGAAAGACGAGGGAAGGGTCGCTGTTGGGAAAAGAGGAAGAGGGACGGAAAGGATGTGAGAGCTGAGGACGAACCGTTGGCAGCGTTTCGAGCCTCGAACACCTTCTTCTTGTGGAGCACGTCGGCCTTGTTCTTACCCCACCTGTCGAGGTAGAGTCGGTTGGAGTCCTTGTCGACGATGAACTTGAGCTCCGGTTGGCCTTCGAACAATCAAAACGAAGGGGACGAAGTCAGTTTCCAGAGGACGAAACGCGTCGTCGATTCAAACGAGCGAAGAAGGAAACTCACATATCAACTGCGTCCAAATCTGAGGGCAGATCACTTTATCGTACGTCTCCCTGAAGAAACTCATTCCAGCCACCTGAACCTCGTAGCCCTGATCCTTCAAACCCTGCTCCCACGCTCGGAAGCTGAACCCATCTCTCGGTGGGATCGCGACTCCCTCCTCTCCGAAGGGGATGGCTCGATCGTGACGAACGAGGAGGAAGGTGTATCGGTGGGTGTCGGTCCCCATGTGAGGATGAGGAGGAAGGTAGGCGTGGAGAGGTTCGGGGAGGTGGGAGACGTGTTTGGAGGAAGGGGAGAGAGGGATGTCTGGGGAGGGGAAGATTCGAGTGGAAGGGTCGATGGTGAGGTTGGGAACCATCCAGTGAATCTTCTCTTGGAAGGAGTGGGTGTCGACTTTGGGGACGTCTGGAGGGAGGAGGAAGCAGAGGAAAGAAAGAGGGCGGGAGGGATCAGCTCGTGGGCTTGCTCGTTCTCAATCCTCTATCAACCGAGCTCCACCGAAACTACAAGAACGAGCAGACCAAATTGATACGCTTGAACTCACCAAGATCCAGCAGGAACAGCGTATACCTGTCCGTCTCCTTCCCGTCTCCAAAGTGCCTGACCTCCAACTCGGGCTGAGAGAGCGTCTCCTTCACCGTCAACCTCGCGCCGCAAAGAACCCTGTTTCCATCGGTGGCATCCCTCGTCTGGTACGGTCGGACCTTCCTGATGATTCCGTACTGATCGGGTTCGGGAGCAGGTGCAGGAGGAGGAGGAGGGAACTTGAATCCGAAGTCGAGGAGGAGCTTGTCGACCATAGCGACGTCGGGAACGACGTGCATTTGGTTGATTCGAGCCTCCTGTTGACGTCGAGCAAGAGTGATTATCAAAGGGAAAGGAGGCAGGGAGTTTGAGAAGTTGAGCAGAGTGGGAGGTCAGCTCGAGAGATCAAAGGGAAAGAGAGAGTGAAGGAGGGGAGGGGAAGAGGAAGGGAAGGAAGGGACGAACGTGAAGATCCAGACCACCCTTGAGCTCAAACTTCTCCCTCTCGAAGTAAACGGACGAGGGAAGCGTAGGATCGGCTGTGTGACCCAAGAATGAGATTCAGGAACAAAAAGGGGGCGATGCAGCAGGGGAGAAGAAGAGAGGGAAGGAGGAGGAGAGGAAAGGAAAAAGGTCAGCTCGAGTTCCTTCTCCTCCTTCCTTCTAGAGCCTCTCTGGCCTCCCTACCTCCTCCCGGGAGAAGAGAACGATGTCACTCACCAAATCCTTGCTGCCACAGCCATCTAGCTTCCGGATCGTGCAGAGCTGTAGGTCTCTTGTACGCTTCCTGACGAGGAGAAGCAGCTTCCGCCTGCGACCTTTTGGCTTCAACCTTGGCTTGACGAGCCCGAAGGAACTCCAAAGCGAGATCGTAAGCCTCGAGTTTGCCCTCAGGAACGGGACGAGGCCATGCTGGAGAAGTAGAGGTCGAGGAGGTGTTGGAAGCAGAGGAGGAGGAGGAGGAGGAAGAGTCGGCGGCGATGGTTGGTGAAGGGACGACTTCCGAAGAAAGACGAGGAGAAGAGTGAAGGAGTCGATTGGGGATGGAAAGAGGTGGTTGCCGACGTCGTGACAGGCTCGCGAGAGACCTTGCTGAGCAGGTGGGACGCATGGCGACGGAAGGAGAGAAGGAGGGAGGATGAAGGTTGGGAGGAGCTCTGATCATCAAAAGTCGAGCTTCACGAAAAGGTCGAAGTCCCCGTCCAAGGAGATCTTGCCTTCCTAGGATGTTTCTTAAGATCTTGAGATGGTCAAAGCAGATTCGAGCGACCGTGATATCATCGTAAAGGGAGAAAAAGAACAAAAAGTACGCAAGAAACAAAAATCAAGAGGAAGAAGAACGACCTTCCACTTCCTCCTTTCCTTCTTCGTCTTCTCACCCAAAATCTCCTCCAAGAGATCTACATCCTCCACTTCGTCGACCAAGAGCTCAACTCTTCCATCTACTACATCACCACACCCTCCTACGCCACGCTTCTCGAGCAGTTCGACCAGGTATCTCCACGTCTTACCAACGGACGGTCGGCCGTCGTCGCGACACCCGATGGTCTGCACGTACTCGTACCACCCACCTCGGCTCCTCCTGAAGTCGAACGAGTAGCGAGGTATTTTCCCCAGTGACCAGGGATTTCGATCGTAGCCCAGAAGATCGTTTCCGACCATGAGCGCTGCTCCCCGCGACGCGACGAACTCCAGCCTCGTCCAACCCTCCACTCCCTTGAGCAGGAGCACCTTCTTCATCGGTGCAACGAGACGAAAGAAGCGGTCTTCATATCTGGTTTCAGCGAATCGAATTTCGAAGCATCGAGGGTTGAGGGAGGCGAGGAATGCTGAACTCGAGGGGAGCGATGGGTCCTGACGACCAATTTCCAGCCTGAGCTTCTCGAGAGGGAGAGGCCGAAGGACGCCCGAAGGGTATCTGAGAGAAGAGGGTCCACCTTTGGGAGCGGATAGGACGGTTGAGATGGGAGAGGGAGCGTAGGAAGAGATGGAGACGACGAGGGTGCGAAGAAGTCCGATCCCAAGGTGAGGAAGGAGGAGCTCGTTCGTGAGCTTTGGACGAGACTGGAGTGGAGAGAAGGTTCAGCTCCCGCATGATTCTCATGAAAGATATAGTCAACACTTACCTGCTGGTAGAACAGCTTGAAGAGCATCTGGAAGGAATCGATGGTGATTTGGCGATAGAGGAGGGGACCGGCGAGGTGAAGGAGCTCAAACGAGACGGTGCAGAGAACCGCTAAGGAAGTGGGATCGCACTCTTCAGCGAGGATGGCGAGGATGACATCCCTTGGAATTTGACGGCGAGAGGAGATAGTAGAAGGAAGCGAAGGGGATGGCTGAGGAAAGAAGGAGGCAAGGGAGGTCAGCTTCGAGGAGGAGAACGAGAGAGTCGACGGGAGGACTCACGACGAGGAACATCTTCCGACGGCTCTGAAGTTGAAGATTTATCGATCTAGACAATGAGAGCTGTTGTCCAATGAGGTTTGAGAAGACGGGAATGAACGATCCGACCGAAGCGAGAAGAAGGAGATTGTGGATGGGGGAAAGAAGAAGGAGGAAGTCGAGCTCAACTGGACCTTCTCCGCCAACCACATCGTCCCCTTTTTCTCCCTCCACCTCCCAATCTTCAAGACCTCAAAAATGATCTGTGTCACCTCCTCCTCAAGATCCTCCTCGCTGTCTCTCCTACGACGCTCCTTTGCTACCTCAGCATTCAGCAGATCAGCCATCGTCCTCGTCCCAAAGTCGTCGGCCGTCTCCTCGCCCACCTCCTCCTCCTTCCATCACGCCACTTCTACACCATCTCGCTCTTCCACCATCTCCACTCTTCAGAGCAGTAGGAGAAGCTTTTCAGCTGTTCCTCCTCCTCCCACTCATCCTTCGTTCGTTCACTTTTGCCATCTCCCTTCCCCGTTCTTCTCACCCCTTCAAAACTCGCGAGCTCAACAGATCGCTGACCTCTCGGCCCTCCCTCCTCATTCTCCCTCTGCGTTGCGTTTTCGCTCGAACAGAACCCTTACAGAAGAGCAATATGGGAAACTCTCCGATGTGACGATGGATAAACTTCACGATTCGCTCGAGGAGTTGGTCGAAGGGGAGGAGGGAGGAGAGGGAGGCTGGGAGGTCGAGTACTCTGTGAGTTCCAAGCTCAGTTCTTTCTGCTTCTGAAGATCGTGAATCTTTTAGGGAAGAGGGCATGTTGCCGGAAATCTCGTTCTGGGACACTTGGATAGAGGAGGAAGCGTCGAGAACCGAACTGAAGGGAAGGGAAGGACAAGAGCGGGACGTTGAGCTCGCTCGTTTTGGATTGGGCTCTACAAAGATCAGAGCTTACCACTCTTTCCTTCGCTTTTATCACCTCCCTCTCTGTGTACCGATCTTCTGCTGCATCTTTTACCTGTACCAGGAGTCAAGCTGCAAAAGGGCTCGTTCCTTTCGTTTCGTTCGGACGAGTTTTGGGACTCAACCAAATAAGAGGCTCATGCTAACTTCTTTCCTCTCTGCTCTTCTTCTGTACCCACAGTCTGGAGTCCTCACTCTCAGCATGGGATCTCACGGAACCTACGTGATCAACAAGCAACCTCCAAACAAGCAGATCTGGCTCTCCAGTCCTCTCAGGTTCGTTTCCTCTCTCTCTTCGAGACGCGTCGCGTCCTTTTCGTCGAAGCAGAGCTGACCGTCTCCTCCGTCTGTTATCTCTCCAGTGGTCCCAAGAGGTTTGACTATGTGAAGGAGAGTGGATGGATCTACCTTCGAGACGGTACGACTTTGGGAGGATTGATGCGAGACGAGCTGAAGGATATGGTCGGGAGGGAGGTTGAGGTTGATGTGGGAGTCGAAGCTGCCGTCAGCGATCTATGAGCTTGACACCTCCTGGCTTCAGCGGCATTGCTCATTGGCCTCTCTGTGAACCCCCTATCGCTTTTCCTACTCAGAAAACGGGACGAATGAAGATGAGAAGGCTTTCCCTTTTCAGGGGAAGCAACGCGAGGAACGGGAGGCTGGTCGGCTTCACTTCGCCCTCCCAACTTCCCTTCTCTCCTCCCACCACCCACCTCGGCTCTTCCCTTCCTTTTCTTCTCTCGTCTCTCCCTAATCTACACTCTACCTACGAAACGCTGGTCGCCTCGCCTTCCCTCCCTCTCTTTCCCTCTCCCTTTCACCTCCCTCTCGAATCGGCCCTCTCGGACACCTTCCCTTCGTCTCCCTCCTTCCTTTTCAGCCCTTCCCTTCCTCCCAAACTCTCCCAAAATCAAGCCGACTGGATCGGACCAAACAACCCTCCCAACGAGAAAAACTTCCCTTTCTCAGCCCTCGTCATCTTTCAGTCGAAACTCTCCGACCGCAAATCGACTCGCCGGTCGCCAAGGTCCCTGACCTCCCTTCCTCCTCCTCCCATCCACTTCTCCCTTCACCTTCAACACCCACCTCTCTCTCTCAATCCGACATCTATACCCTCCCCTTCTTTCCTTCTAGAATCGATCTCAACCTCAACCCCAAACCAGTCACCGAACGAACGAACGAAGATGATGCTCTGGTCGATACCGAGTTGGGTTCTGCTCGTTTCTTGCATAGCTTCAGGTGAGCTCGCTCGTTCTGCTTCCTTCTTCCTTTTTGAGCTGCTTTGGCGAGCGTGGAAGCATCCCAACAAGGTCTTCGAGCTGGTAGTGAGGGTGGACGTGCTGGGAGGAGCCGAGGAGGAGGAGGACGGGTCGGTTGAGCTCGACTCGACTCGACGTTCGAGCTCAACATGAGAAAGAACGTCCTCTCCTCCTCGTCGGCCTTTTCTTTCTCGACCTCCCTAGCTTTCTCGGCCAGCTCTAGTCTCTCAGAGTACTTCTATACACCCTCTCGTCCTTGTCCGCCGAAGGACCGACCCAAGAAGCTGATCCCCTCTCTTCCATCTGGCAGCCTCCCTCTCCCCTCCTCCTCCCCTCCTCCAAATCCACCACCCTCGCTCCATCCCTTCCATCGACATCCTCCCCAAACCGCCAACGGCTCGCTCCCCTTCTTTCGGCTCAGCAGTCGTCTCCGATCGAACGCTCAGGAGGAGGTTGGAGCAGGTCGGCAAGAGGAGTCCGGCGAGTCTGAAGCACGACGACTCGCTGAGGGTCAGGATCGAGGTTGACGGAGAGGAGTTCGCACTGCATTTGGTGAGTCTTTCTTTCGAACGATTGCTTTTGAATCAGGCTAGACGAAGGATGAAGGAGGATGGCAGCTTTGAAGGAAGGCGTCGGGGAGTTTGGACTGCGAGAGCACGATGAGTCGGTTCCGTCCTTCGTCCTTTGCGGATATCCAGTACTCTTGGGATCTTGGGATGTCACTCAGAGCGTCTTCTTCATCGTAGAGTGCAGAGGGAGAAAGAGGATCGATTGGGGCTGTGGGAGTTTCTCTCGAGACTCCGTTCAAGGACCTAGATTCGAATGTCACCGCGCGTCGCACCTTTACTGACGCCTTCTCTCTCGTCCTCTTTTTTCTCGCAGAAACCCAATCACCACCTCCTGCACCCCTCCTTCTCTACCATTCACTCAACCGACCATCCTCTCCACCCAACCAACGTCC
Source organism: Mrakia frigida (assembly GCF_051309035.1). Classification (NCBI taxonomy): domain Eukaryota; kingdom Fungi; phylum Basidiomycota; class Tremellomycetes; order Cystofilobasidiales; family Mrakiaceae; genus Mrakia; species Mrakia frigida. The sequence goes on from NW_027481277.1 coordinate 1,105,463, forward strand.
TCGCCTACGAGGGTCACGTCCTTCCTCTCTCCCTTTCTCCCTCTCGCCTCCTCGAAGAGCTCGCCGGAGGAATCGCTCGCTCGGACGACGAGGAAATCCACGCTGGATCTCTAGGATGGGCTCGACTCCTCTTCCACGACGCCGAACAGTCTCTCTTCGAAGGAGCATTTATGGTCCGAGGAGAGACCTACACCGTTCTCAAGGCTTCGACTTACGAGAAGGTCAAGGACGTTCGGGATCCAGGCGTCGAGGTTGGGAAGGGAGACGGGTTGGTTGTGTTCAGGGATAGGGACGTTAGGATGCAGGAGGAGGAGGGAGGAGAAGGAGTGAAGAGCTGTAATCACGACGAGCTGGAGTTCAACGTCAACGAGTTTCATCCCGTGCATCGAGCGAAGGTGATGGAGGCGGAGATGAGGAGCAAGCCTTGGTGGGTCGGAGAGGGGAGCGGGATTGGGGGGGATTTGAGCATGAGTGGGTTGAAGGTTGGGAGGGAGGACTGGGAGGAGATGGCGAAGAGGGACGACGTCGCTGGAGGAGCGAGTGGGGGAAAGTGAGTCGTTCCTTTCTCTTCGTCGACGCGTCTCAGCTTCGTTTCGTTTCGTCCAACGCTGACTTCCTTTCCTCCTCGTTCTTCTTCTTGCAGCTTCACGGCTACTATCGGTCAGACTGCTGGATGCCCTTCGTCTCACAAGCTCATTTACATGGTTCGTCCTGCTCTCCTCTCCCTCTTGAACGCGTCTCGACAGAACGTGACCCCCCTTCCGGCCTCCTTCTTTTCTATACTTTACGCTACACAGGGAGTCGCTGCCGATTGCGCATACGTCGCCGCCTACGGAGGGACTGATGCCGCTCGAATGGCAATCGTGAGTGGACCTTCTTCTTCCCAGTCCTCGACGCGTCACTCTCGTTTCGAAACTCGAGCTCATCCCCGTCTCTCTCTTTCTTCTGTTGCCTTCAGCTCAACAACTGGAACACCGCTTCCGCTCTCTACAAGTCCACCTTCAACATCTCCCTCGGAATTGTCGAACGTTCGTCTCTCTTTTCCTCGCTTGTCTCGCTTCCGCCCCTCCTCGTCGCTGACTTTTCCCCTTCCCCTCTTTCTCCCAGTCTTCGTCCAAGATGCTTCCTGTCCCTCTCCGGTCGACTCGGCCGTCGCTTGGAACACCGGGTGCGAGTCCCTCACCCTGAACGATCGTTTGTCCGCCTTCTCGAGTTGGCGAGGAGCTGCTAGGAGTGGAGATCAAGCCGGACTTTGGGCTCTCATGTCTGGATGTGCTACTGGTCAAGAAGTTGGAGTCGCTTGGCTTGGGCAGCTGTGTGTTCAGTCGGTGAGTTTCGAATTTCAACGCGTCGAGCTTGTCTTTCGGCCTTTCGCTGACCTTCTTTGTTTCCTCTTCACAAGGCCACCGATCAAGGATCTCAAGGGACTGTCAGTGGAACCTCGGTTTCGACGAACGGAAGAACGGAGTGGCAGGTCGTAGCTCACGAGATTGGGTGAGTCGAGTTTCGAGAGACAGCAAGGACGAGGGAAGACGAACGGCGGGGGAGAGACGCGTCGAGTCTTCTGCCTCTTTTCAATCGCTCACACCTCTTTCTTCTTCGTTCTACAGTCACAACGTCGGAATGGTCCACGACTGCTCTGCTGGATGCGCATCAACAACAGCGTGCTGCCCTTTTTCGACAACAACCTGTGACGCGGCAGGCCAGTACTTGATGAGTCCCGTTTCAGCAGCAGGAGAGAGCGCTTTCTCCCCTTGCAGCATTGGAAACGTGAGTCGAATATCCACCGTATCCTGCTTCATTGCTCGAACTTCGTTCTGATCCTTCGTTCTTCGTCTGCAGGTCTGCTCTGGGTTGGGATCTCGATCCGTCGACTCGTCTTGCCTCGCCGACCCTGGATCCGTCACTCTCATCTCACTTCAGCAGGTTCGTTCCTTCTTCTCTCCTTCCTTCCATCGAAGATATCGCTGACCTACCTTTCTTTCGACTCGAAAAGTGCGGAAACGGGATCGTGGAACCTGGAGAGGATTGTGACCCTGGTGCGAGCGGATCGAGCTCCTGCTGCGACCCTACGAGTTCGTCTCTTCTCTCGTTCCTTTCTTCTTTCAGCCACTCTTTTGCTGAAGCTATTTCTCTTCTGTCTCGAAACTTCTCAGCCTGCAGGTTCCGAACTGGAGCCGTTTGCGACCCTTCCTCCAGCGCGTGCTGCAACGACTCGTGCTCCTTCGCCTCAGCTGGAACCGTTTGTCGAGCATCGCTAGGAAGCTGTGATATCGCCGAGACATGCACTGGAACCAACAGCACCTGTCCTTCCGATTCGACGGTCTCTGACGGTCTGTTTTGAAAATCTCGTCTTGCTTTCTCGTCGAACAACCAGCTGACCTTTTTTTTTCCTCTTCCTCTCCTTCCTTCGTTTCTCTAGGCACCTCCTGTGGATCCAACGGACTTGAATGTGCCAGTGGAGTTTGCACGTCCCGAGATCGTGAGTTCCTTTCTTCGACCGTTCCGCTCGTCGTCTCGTCGCTGACGTCTCGTTCCCCCCAGAACAATGCGCCAACGTCGGAGCTTCCCTCGGAATCACCAGGTCCTGCTCTTCCGCCGCCAACTCGGCTACCTGCTCGATGACCTGTCAGAGTGCCAGCGGAGGATCCAACTCTTGCGTCGTTCGTCCAACTTTCCTTTTCCGAGGCGAGCGCTGCGTTTTCGACGCGTCGCTGACCTCTCTCTCCTGCAGGTTCTTCAATCCACCTTCGTCGACGGAACTCCATGTGGATTCGGCGGCCGATGTAACAACGGAGAATGTGCTACTGGATCAGTCCTCAACACCGCTAAATCTTGGTGTACGTTCGAGTTCGACCTTCGTGTCGAAACGTCCGACGCTGACTCTTTTCCTTTCTTTCCTTCGCCAACCTCAGACATGAGCAACCTCAACATCGCCATCCCCGTCACCGTCGTCGTCGGAATCATCGTCCTTCTCATCCTCATGGCCATCACTCGATGCATCGTCCGATGTTGCTATCGAAAGAAGGATGCTCGTCGTCCGCTTCAACAACCACCTCAGATGGCAGCGATGTACTCGGGAAACAACTACCGAAGTTCTCCCAGGTGATTACTCAGTCCTTCAAATCGCTCGACCATCTCAGAACGAAAACCATTCTGACCTCGTCCTCGTTCATTCAAATCTCGCAGGGCCAGCGCTCAATCGAACGCTCCTCTCGTCGCTCCCTCGTACGACTACGGTCAACAATTTCCTCCCCCTCCTTCTCGAAACATCCCTCCTCCACCTCAATCGCATCCTCGTCAGCCGTCCAGAGGGAACTGGGTAGGTCTTGATTCTCCCTCGCTTTTTTCTTTTCGACGCGCCGAAGCTGATCAGCTCCTCTCTTCCCTTTCGTTCAGGTTGACCCCGCCTCCTATAACGGCCAGAACCACAACGAGGCGAACTGGCGCTAGAGCTCTATCTTGTTTCTCCTCTCTCTCTCTCTCTCTCTCCCTCGTTATGCCTTCGCTTTCCCTCTTCTCGTTCTCGGCTCTTGACGTCCAATCTCACCGTACCTTCCCTCTCACACCCACTTTTGCTTTTCATCGCCAATACAACTTCTCCCACTCGTTCGTCTGCTCGCTTAGCTTTTAGTTTCAGCTCCTTTTCTTTGTAGTCTCTCTCGTTGTCTCTCAATGGACTTTCTCTCTTTTCCTTCCCGCTCGTAATCATCTCGGTCGATTCCAGCTCTCGTTTCACGATCTACCTCCAGTAGCGCAGAGATGGGCTCGTGAGGTCATGAAAGAAGAAGAAAAAAAAAGAAGAAAAAACTGGTAACGAAGCTACGTAAAGAACATGACGGGGCGTTCAACTGAAAAGCGAAGGCGGAGAGACAGACGCGTCGACTTCTCAGCGAAGAAACGAAACGTTTAGCTGGGAAGGAGGACTCACTGGGTGAGGTTGGCAGAGGTGTGGTCAATGTTGTTGGTATCCTGTAAGATGGAGAAGAAAGAAAACAGCGAAGAGAAAGTCAGCCTTGCTCAGAGAGAGAGTTCGATGCGTCGACGTCCGAACGAAGTGAAAACAGAACCAGAGAGACGAGACTCACCAGCCTTCGACGATCCGATCGAAGTTCCAGAGCAGCGAGAAACTCCGGCCTCTCTTTCACGACCAGACGAATGTTCCTCTGAAAGAACGTCTCGTCCATGCCCCTTGGGACGTTCTCCACCTCGAAGGTCGCCGAGATCCAAAACCTCTTCCCCCTGCCCTTCCTGAAGACCCAGCACCTCTCGTAAGCCTCCCAGCGAACCTCCACCACCCCAGAAAGCTCCTCGAACAACGGTATACAAGCTGGGACCAACCTCGGAAGGTCCCGTTCCTCGAGTTCATCGAGAAGACTCGTCGCGTCGTCCGTGGTGAATGTGGAGGAGGAGGGGTTGGCGAGCGCTTCGACGAAGTTGTCGAAGAGGGGGAAGGGATCGAGCACGGCGTTCTTGAAGACGAGAATGGAAAGCCAGTAGAGAGAGGAGAGAAGAGATGGGATGTCGGACTGGTAAAGGTGGCAAAGGAAAGAAGAAGGTGGTTCAGTCGGTCGCGTTGAAGGATGGGAGAAAGGAGAAGAAAGAAAAACGAACGTAGCCGAATGTGGAACCGCCCTCCTCCGCGGGGAGGGTGAATGGTATAGACTCGATTTCGATAATCACGAGCTCTGGGAGAAAGGTCGCAACTTGCCGGAGGAGGGACGAGGTTGTAGGGCACGACGGTCCATAAACGTTCGAGACATCCAACTCCTCGAGTTCCGTGCTCTCCCTTGTCGCCTCCAGGATCGACATGACTTCGGCCTCCGAGACTCGAAGAGCTAAGCTCCCAAGCTTTTTCTTCCCTCTCACCAGCTGTTCTATACCCCAAAGAGTAGGAGAGGGAGGAAGACCGACTTCGAGCTCGACGAGGTTCGGGAAGGAGGCGGGAGGGATCTCGAGAGGAGTGACGATGGCGATTTCGTCGAGGGGGAGGAAGATGTATTCGAGGTTGGGAGCTGCGTTGGCGAGCTTGGAGAAGAAGTTGGAAGGAATGTAGGGGGATTCGATGGAGAGGGTCGTGAGGCGAGGGAAGTTGACGATGGAAGGGGAGTGCGAAGGGAAGAAGGTGTTTCCAAGCATGTCTGCCCCGACGGTTCGTTCCGACTGCTCCATGGGAAAGGATATCCCGAGGTCGAGGAGGGTGGTGCAGGAGTTCACGATAGTCTGAGACCAGATGGAGAGTCAGCTGAAGAAAAGAAGGAAGGAAGGAAGGAAGGAAGGAAGGGGACGGAGGGAAATGACCCACAGTCCAAAGCGCCATGATTTCTCCCTCGCACATCACGTTCGACAGCGAGCCTGCTCCAGGCTCTCCTTGGAAGGAAAGATCTAAGCGTTCGAGGTTCCTGATTCGGACGAGTATCGCTGGGTATCGGATGCTCAGTTTCACCAGGGTGAGGTCCTTGAGAGGAAGAAGGGTGAGGACTCCGAGGAGATTGAAAGAGACGCTCCCGTAGGCGAAAACCTTTTCGAGGTTGCTCAAACCAGTGAGGAGACGAATCAGAGCCAGCTCGAAGCGTATATAGTCCGTGGTGCTCATCTGGCAACGAAGGCAACGAAAAAAAAGGAGTGCGTTGATTCAGAAGATCGTTCGGGAGAGGACCACGCGTCGAGCACGTCTCTCTCGCAAACTAAGACCAAGTGTCCTCCCCATCTCGTCTTCATCATCCTGACGGCATAATAGATGCAAGGACGTACCGTCAGTCCAGAAGGACTACAACTCAATTCCACGATCCGAACGAGGAGACGCCGCTCCGCGTTCTCGTCGAGCCAGTTCGCGAAGTCGAGTCCTTCTTTATCGACGGGGATCCGAACGACGTAGAAGAGGAACCGACTGAGTGTAAGATAAGGAAGAAAATATCAGTGGAAGGCTAATTCAGAAAGACGAACGGGAAAAAGGCGAAGGAAGCACCTTGCTAGTCTCCTAATCCGTCGACACGTCGAGGAAAGACAGACGGTGGGACGCCAGACAGGCAACGGCAGGATGTACATGGGACCGCGTCTGATGGGTGTGTAGAAGGGAGGATCTTGTTGATCAGAGAAGTAGAGGATGCGATCGATGACCTGGTAAAGAAAGGCAGAAGGGGCGAGGGTGAGATGAGCTGACGGACGACAATGACTCGGCGAGTGCCGGAAGGATGAGGACGAACAATGTCGGGGAGGGAGGTGAGCGATCTCGCAGGTCTCCTCGTTGAGACCATACTGCTCGAGGTCTGTAGAGGAATGAGGTGTAGAAAAAGGCGAAAACATTGTGAGCTTCTGCGGCAAAGGGGAAAAGGAGCGAGAGGTCACTCTGCTAGTGCCCTCCCTTCCTTTCCTTTCTGGAATGAATCGAGCGAAGAGGGCTCATCGTAATCACAGATCCCATCGTAGTATCGGTATTCATCTCTGCTGCTGCTGGTGCTGCTGGTGGGGCTGTCGAGGATGGGGAGGTTGGCGAGAGAGAGAGGGGAGAAGGAAGGGGAGGGAGCGGGACGTCGAGCTCGTGATTCCGAGAGTGTCTGGTTCTCTTGAAGATGAGAGCTATCGCTGGATTCGTGGATAATAGGAAGACGAAGGTGTACCGAAAGATCTGAGGTGGCGAAGCTGAGAGATTTCGAGCTAGAGTTTGGGGGAGGGTGATGGTTTGAAAGGAAAGAAGGAACGAAGTCGAAGCTCCTTCCTTCCTCCCTCGCTCGCGGTCAGGTTACTACCTCCTTCTCCTAGACATCTTCAGCAGCATTCTCCAGCCGACTCTGCCGTCGATTAGAGCACCGGTTTCGACTCCCTCACCCTGAACGATCGTCTGTCTGGCTTCCGAGGAGCTACTACACGAGGAAAAGAAGAACTGCAAGGGAGAGACGCGTCGTGCCTTCTGTCTTGAATCGCTCACGCCTCTCACTTCTTCGTTCTGCAGCAGTTACAACATAGGAATGGCCCACAGCTGCTCTGCTGGATGCGCATCAACAACAGCGTGCTGCCCT
>NW_027481277.1:1114464-1117079 GCF_051309035.1 Mrakia frigida
ATGGACTTTCTCTCTTTTCCTTCCCGCTCGTAATCATCTTGGTCGATTCCAGCTCTCGTTTCACGATCTACCTCCAGCAGCGCAGAGATGGGCTCGTGAGGTCACGAAAGAAGAAAAAGAAGAAGAAGAAGGCAAAGCAGCTGGTAACTATTAAGATATGCAGAGACGCTCAACCTGGAGGGGAGGAGGGGAAAAAGGACGCGTCGGGGTTCCGCGTCGGAACGATATGTTCCTCTCAAATAAACGTCTCGTCCACGCCTCTTTGGTTGGAGGCTTAGTCTTCTTCTACAGTCTCATTCTCTCGTCATCCTGGTCCGATCGATGCTCGCGCTACTGCGTTTTAACTCAACTCGAGCGAGACGACGACGCGTCGAGATCGACGTTGTTTCGTCAGAATCATCCATCAAAACGGACCTGAACCCCAAAAACGTGAACCGAAAATCTGACCAGTACATTATCTCGACCCCGCTGGATATCCCCAGATCGCCGATCCAGCTCCAAACCAAACTGTTCCCTCGTCCGTCATCAACACCACCTCTCCCATCCCCTTCCCTACGCTCGTTCCTCCCTCTCCCCGCCAGACTGCCTCCCCTTCAGCCCACGCCAGTCCCGTCTCCCACCCATCCCCGCCATCGTCTACCTCCAGGCTCTGAACGTTGGGCGAGCGAGGATACTCGGTGCTGTTGGCCCAGGAAGCGATGATTCCCGACGCGAGACCTTTTTTGGATCCAGCCTTGACGGATCCTTCGAAGACGTCCAGGGGGAGGTTGACGCCGACGGTTCCGTTGAGGGAAATAGCTGTGAGGGCGAGGTTGGCGTGGGCAGGGAAGGAGGTGATGTTGGTCTGGAGGAGGGAAGGGGAGAGAGGGTTGAGTTGAAGGAAGGTCAGGTTGTGGATTGCTGGGTCGTGGCCGTTGTTGGCGTACTCGGACGAGAAAGGGTTGACGAAGAGTTCGGTGTTGACGGTTGAGTTGGAGATGAAGAGGAGCGAGCGAGTGACTGTGTATCGGCCGAGGATGGGGAGGAGGGAGAAGAGGGAGAGGGAGTAGGTGGCATTGGGAGCTCCCTGTGAAGAGAGATAAGTAAGAGGTGAAGAGGGAGAGCGAAAGTCAGAGATTCTTGCCCAGAGAGTCTCATGCACGAAACGAAAACTCACAGAGGAGGAGATTGATCCCTTCGGAGCACGAACGTCGATGACGGCAAAGGTCGCGTCGAGGGAGAGATTTTCAAAACTGACGGCCATGGCGCTCTCTCCAAAAACGTCGAGGTTGTACCCGATCAAGGAGCGAGGGACTTGGACGGTGACGTTGAAGACGAGGGTGTTGTTCCATTGGGGAAGGAAGTCGAGAGGAGTCGCCAGATCGGAAGGTTGGTACGATCCGTCGCTGATGTTCGAGCTCGACGTCTGGCGGGGAAAACGACGTCGATACAAGGAAAGTAAAACGGGTCAGCATATCATTCTACATAGCTGAGCCGCGAAATCTCTCGTGAGAACCGCGAGAGAGGGCTCGAAGTCGGAGGAAGTAAAAGACGCGACGCGATTAACTCACAACCAGTCGGACACCTGTCACTCCCTCATAGCTTGGACCTGTCCGTCTCGACCCATGCAGCCCTCCCGAAACAGTCCCCAGCTCTCTCACTCCCCAAGCAGCACTCTCCGACTCGTTCCAACCCTCTACACTTCTCCAAATCGCCGTCACGTCAACGATCACGTCCTCCCCTCCGTCCTGGACTGCTGGGACGAACGTGAGCTTAGACGAGCGAGTTCCCAAGATCTTGAAGTAGTAGTCCGCTGAGGGAATGAGACGAAGAGGTTGCTGAAGGGAGGAAGTGAAGACGGTGAAGTTGGTAGGGGTTTCTGTGCTGTCGTCGAGGTGTTGGGAGGAGAGAGGAGCGGTGAAGTTGAAGGGAGTGAGGAGCTCTTCGTCCTGCGAAGATCTCGCACCCAAGACCTGGTCAAGACGGAAAAGAAACCAAGGAAACTGTTCAGTGAAAGGAAAAGCAAAGACCAAGAGGAGGAACGTGAAACAGAGAGGGGGAGGGAAAAGGGAGAAGACGAGTGAGCTTCAGGCTGAGTTCCACCCAAAACGCACCACGAATGTAGATCTAGCTGCGTCCAGATACGAGTTGACTCTTCGATCGATCCCTTCCACTGCCTTCTCCTCATTCTCCTTCGATTGATGCACTCCGAACCAAATCATCGCTCCTACGAGACCAGCCAGAAGGAGGATGAGAACTCCCATCATCGCCTGTCCGTTCCGGGTGTGGAACAACCAGGGAGTGATGAAGGGTCTCCTAGGGGGCTTCTTGGGAGCACATTCTTCGATGGTGGCATCGTCGAGAGCCAGAGCGGATCGGAGCGAAGTGGAGGAGGAGGAAGGGAGAGGAAGAGGGAGAGGGAGAGGAGGGGGAGTGGTGCTTGAACTTGGAGGAGGATCGAGGTCGTCGAGCTCGTACGACGGGGAGGGAGCTGCTGGATCGTGAGAGTGTGTACCGTAAGGCGGAGGGTGATAGGGAGGAACATGGGCTTCCTCGGGGCTCGGTGCACGGGTTAGCCTAGCTTGCTTCTGGACCTCTTCCGATGGTAAAATTTGATGAGGTTCAATACGGCTAAG
>NW_027481277.1:1118179-1122405 GCF_051309035.1 Mrakia frigida
TCGGCTTGTTTGAGACACAAGGAAGCTCGGGAGGCGCGCGAGCGATCGCGGAAAAGGAAACAGCAGCTGCTCTCCTTTGAGCTTTCAGGATCTAGAGACCTTCCCTTTCCCCTCAACTTCAACTCCCTCCGCTTATCTTTACTACACAACACCTCTCTTTCGAATGGCTGCCGCCCAAGTCGTCCTTCGAAGTTCGGACGGAATCACGTTCTCGGTGGACAAGGAAGTTGCTGAGAGATCCGTTCTGCTCAAGAACATGCTCGAGGGTACGTTAAACATCTCGTCAAATGCCTTTCCTTTTGTCCGTCCTTTCCTCTTCCGGCCTCTCGTCTCAGCGCTGACTCGAGATCACGTCTTTCGTCCGAACCTGATCCACTCGGTTCAGACTTGGGAGACGACCTTAGCCAGGCTATTCCCCTCGTTAACATCAAGGAGGCAGTACTGAAGAAGGTAGGGTTTTGCATGGATCTTCCAGAGAAACAAACGAAAAGGAGAGCGAAGGAAAGGTGATCGCATCGCGCTTGTTGACTGTTTCCCCTTTCGTCCATCAGGTCCTCGAGTTCTGCGAGCATCACCGAGCAGACTTCGCTCAAACTGAAACTGCGTACGACGTCCATCAAAACCGATCCAGATGCACCGACCTGAGCGAGTGGGATGCGAGCTTCATCTCTGTGAGGTCGTGTTGCTTCTCTCCTCTTGCCTGCGTCGAGGACTTACCCAAATCCCTTTGATCAATTCTTCCAGGTTGACCAACAAATGCTCTTCGATCTCATCCTCGCAGCAAACTACCTCGACATCGAAGCGTTACTGTGAGTATCCTTTCGTACCACCTTCTCTACGTTCGTTGCGTTGCGCTGCTAACTCTCGAGCCCTTTGCCTCCCCTTTGTCGCTTTCTTCAGTCACGTAGGATGCAAGACTGTTGCTATCTTGATCGCAAACAAGGATCATACCCAGATCAGAGAGGTTCGTTAAATGGCCTCGCGTCAGACGCGTCGAAAGTCGTCACATCCAGGGTTTCGAAGGAAGAAAGCTGATCGACCCACCGTTTTCATCTGCCCACCCGCCCGTTCGCATCAACCATACTCCAGATTTTCCATATTCCCATCGAGTTCACCTTGGAGGAAGAGGCTCAAATCATCAAGGAGAACGAATGGGGAGAGTGTAAGTCCTGCGTTCGTCTTTTGAACACCTGCCTTCCTTCGTCCTGCTTCCTCCACACGAGCTGAACCTAACCATTTATCTATATACTCTTCCCAGCTATCACCGGTCGACCTAAGCGCAAGTAATCAACACCCCGTCAACAGCAATCGTTCGCGTCGCGTCGGAGCCAAACCCGGTGCTTCAGGATCGGTTACTCGTTGATCCTCGACCAGCCTCTATGCATGTTGAACTCGCCACGAGAAGTTGGGATAAGGATGCTGCTTTCGACGGGAGCTAAGCCTCAGAACGTCGAACGTTCCGCTTCAGCTGTCGACAAAAAGATCACGAAATCGGACGAGAGAGAAAGACCCTTACGAGATCGAAGCAAGATAGGAGAGGGGCAGTTCCATTCTCATAGACCGTAGTTTTTTAAAAAAGCGCCCAACGAAACGATAGACCAAGTACAAGGGAACAAAGGAAAACGAACGAACCGAAACCGAGATTCAAACGAAGAGAGACGCAAAGTACAAGAGCGAGAACGGACCTGACTGGATTCCCAATGAGCTCCGGGCACAGACCTCCAAAACAGAACTGCAACGGTAGATAAGAGCGAGATCAAGGTCAGGGCGAGAAGACAGCGTGCGAGCGAGGGACAAACGGAAGAGGAAAAACAACTCACTTCACGGTCAAGCCAACTCTCCTCGGGATGAATCTTCGAGACGACTGAAGAACAAAGAGGCCCAGTACTCGTCGTGGATGGCCATTATCCGAGCGTTGTCCTGGAGCGTCAACCAAAACACCAGCACCAATCTGTTGAGAGTTTCGGTGAACCGAACGTGTTCGTCTTCCTCCTGCTGCCAGAGATCGATCAACTCGCAACCCACGAGGGAGAGGAGGTCCTCCAGAGAGCCCCTGTGTGAGGTTGCAAAAGATCAAAGAGAGTCAGTCGAAGTAGACGTCGAGAGAAACGGGAAGTTCGGACGGCGAAAAACACGGACTCACCTGGCTGGGTTGCTAAGGAACGAAGACCAGGAACGAGAGTATCCAAAGAGCGGGTCGTATTGGAGCAATCTTGAAAAACAACAAGAAACGAATTCGTCGCATCAGTCCAAGCGGAAAAGGCAACGATAGCGAACGCAAAGAAAGAAGAGACGATCGGACTCACCGAGTTGAAGGGATGTTCAAGGACGCAAAGCCACGCCAGAGGAAGTAGTACGCGCCTTCAGGCACGAAATCCTTCGGAAGACAAAAACTGGAACGTCCAGGTTCCAAAGCGAGTCAGCTTGAGTCCGGTCAAAGCGACGAACCGAAAAGTTGAGCCCACCCTTCTCGAGCATCGTCAGGAAAGGAGGGATCCTCCTGTTTCTCGCCTCCTATACTCGTTCCGACCCAGGAAGGGTTTGGTTGAGGGACGAGATAATGCGATCTCTCCCAGCTGAGCGAAGATCGAGGGGTGACCGAGCCTTCCCTCGACGACTCTGGAGAATCCTTGCTCGATGAAAGACTCATCGGAAGGGACCTGAACCGAGACCCGAAACCATTCCAAAAGAAGGAGGGTCAGTATTCCGAAGCATGATCGGGACAAAAGCAAAGTAAGAAGCTCGGGAAGCTCACCTTTGGGGAGAGACGAGGACAGGAGCAGAATCCGACTGAGACGCCTGGGCATCCTTCCTCGAAGCCGCGACCTCAGGGAAGAAGGACGGGTTGGCGGGAAGGCTGAAGGAAACGGTCGAACGGTAGAGATTCAGCATCGGGCCAAAACTCAAAGCAGACCGAACTCGACGACGCGACGAACCTGCGGGCGACTGTTTTCGTGCAGAGATTGAAGGGCGAAGCTGACCTGAAACGGTAGAGTTTATGAAGAAGAGAAAAGGCAGTCAGTGGTTCAAACCTCCGAGATAAGAGAAGAAACGGAAGCTAGAGCGAGACGAAAGAAGGAAACCAATCCAAGTCCGGAAAGGGAAAGGACGACGCACGGGAGAGAACCCCTCCCTTGAGTTGGGTATTGCGACGACCACAACGAAGGATCCGGGATACCGCAGAACGGACGTTGCTGCGAAGGAGGGACGATTCTAAAAGGGTTGAAACGGCCAGTCAGGCCAATCTTGAGACGACGGAAGATTGGGAAACGAAACGGATTTGAGACGCACCTCGAGCTGTAAAAAGACACGACGTAGAGAGAGGATGCCACGTCAACGACCTGACTCTGAAGGAAGGATCCGAGTCGAGAGCTCGAACGAACCGGATTTTCTCGGCAGGCGCGTTCGAATCTGCGTCTTTGAGAAACTTGGTCCAGTCGTCGGCGTCGTGGGCGAGCTTGCAATCGTTCTGAGGAGGCAAGAGAAAAGCGACGGTGAGAAAGTCAAGGGATTACGGGAAAGAAAACGTTGACGAACGGGCGTGAAGTTCACGAAGGTGAACCTGTCGAAAGAGAGAGAAACAAGGAAAGGAAAGAGAGCGAAGTCAGCCTCGACATCGAAGAAGAGGAGAGGTCAGCTCTGAACTGCAGCGAAAACTCACCGTCCAGTCATGAAGAGCTGGTCCAGAGAAAGGTGGGAGGGAAGAGATGGTGAGCGTTAGGAAAAAGAGAGACGGGAGGAAAGCGAAAGAAGGGAGATGAGTCTCGTTTCGGACACGCGCAGCGGTCGGTTTCACTCTTATCGAAAGCAGAAACTGAGCTGAGCCGTCTTTGTTTTCGACGAAAGAGGAAGGGGAAACCAAGGTCGGCTGATAAGAAGCATGGTTCATATCTGGTACCGGAAAGAGAACAACCTCCCAATTGGGAAAGGAGAACGAGTCAGCACTTGAAGCAGACGACGCGTTTCCTCCTTCGACTGCAAGCAAAAAAACGAGAGGGGACGACTCACTATAGTGAACTACGAATCACCTTCAACTGCACGAAGCAGAGAGCCTCCCCTGACCTGGAGGGAAAGAAGGGGTCGTGGATCCGAAAGGGAAAGAGGCGAATCCTGGAGCTTGAAGGTCCGAACTCGATAGCCCAGGTGGATGAAGCAGACGGTTGCGAGCCAATCGACCGTCGCTGAAAAGTAAAAGACGAGGTGAGATCGGAGGCCATAGTATTAGC